>NC_143031.1:32105000-32250000 GCF_057628025.1 Oncorhynchus mykiss
GTAGGAGCATGGAGAGAGGAGGCCTCTCTCTCTCTCTCTCCCTTTCTCTCTCTCTCTCTCTCTCTCTCTCTCTCTCTCTCTCCCTTTCTCTCTCTCTCTCTCTCTCTCTCTCTCTCTCCCTTTCTCTCTCTCTCTCTCTCTCCCTTTCTCTCTCTCTCTCACTCTCCCTCTCTCTGTCTCTCCTTCTCTCTCATCTGTTAAAGTTTTTATTGTGTCTCTACAAAACTTTTTAAGCACACATGTTTCCGCACTGACCCTTTTAAGCGCAGAACACAACACGGAACACAGCTACAGTCAATGCTTGTGCCTTTATATGAAACCCCTTTACATCGCTGAAGACAGCATGGCTCTAGCCAAAATTTTGTAGAAGTTATGCCCAATATTACCAGAGCTATGGTTTTTATTTCTGCCACAGATTTATGCGCATGTTGCGGGCTAGCTAGCAACCTGATAACATCAGGATCAATGGAAAGGCCTAAAATGTGCAAACTCTGCCCACCTGGGGCAACGGGCCATGCAAAAACATATTCACCCAGTGAGAGAGAGAGAGAGGGTGTGGGAAGGAGGGAGAATGTGTAGGCCTATATGAGTAAAGTTATCTGAACAGTACAGATGGTTATAGTGTTTTCATAACATTGTTGGACAAGTTTAAAAGCTCTTTGTTCTTTAGAATGCCTGAAGCTTTAACAATACTAAAATCTGTGTGTGTGTGTGTGTGTGTGTGTGTGTGTGTGTGTGTGTGTGTGTGTGTGTGTGTGTGTGTGTGTGTGTGTGTGTGTGTGTGTGTGTGCTGTGTTAAACTTCAAGAACATTCAAACGACTACTGAAACATTGGGAGCTTTAATAGCTGGATGTTACAGTGACTTCTATGTGGTTTATGATGAAAATTGCTCATAAAACACGATTTTGTGTTTCTGTCCTTTACAATCTAATCATAGTATGCCTGTACCTCAATACACTGCTTTTTAAATGGAAAAAGCTTTCTTAAGGGACATATTTGAAATAAAAAAAATTACTACTTAACTAATGGCATTAAAAAAAAAAACTAATGCCATTAATTTGATTAATTATTAAAATGTTTCTGACAGCCCTATTAAAAACATAATGAGAGAGGTTGTCACATAATGTCAAGTTAGGAACGATCACTTTTGTTAGTGCTGTCTTTATTTACACCAAAGGATATTATAGCTGGCCTTGGTTGGATGATGTTCCTTGTTTGGAGCTTGCTTTATTTATCTCATTTCATCTTTAATACAGCTCTTATCCCTCTCTCCCTTCCTCCCTCCTTCCCCCTCACTCTCTAGGTGTAATCACATCCCTGAGCTGTTTCATGGATGAGGAAAATGCTTTAAACTACTTGAGAAAACCCTGCAATATGATGGTTCCAACTTTAATATGGATAATTACAGGGAATGGGTTTTGTTTATCCTCCTCTGTGTTTACTGCCAGTGTGACAGTCTGTGTTAGATGGTTGGAGAATACAGGGAGGTAGAGCATCAAAATGACTATAATGACAAAAGCAACCGCTAAGTGGGGTGTGGGTTGGATTTATGGGTGAACATTGTCCTCCATTGTGAAGAGACATAGTAGGTACTAGCTCACTGGCTCTCGGGTTTATACTGACCATTGAAGTATAAGCAGTGAAAGAGAAGATCTTGAATTATTGACTTCTTTATTTTTCCAAGTCTGTGATCATCTAACTCCAGTACCTCCTTAGCCTTCAACATCATAGTGCCCTCCAAGTTCATCACTAAGCTCAGAGCCCTGGGTCTGAACCCCACGCTGTACAACTTGGTCCTGGATTTCCTGACGGGCTGACCCTAGGTGGTGAAGGTAGGCAACAACACCTCCGCTATGCTGATCCTCAACACGAAGGCCCCACAAGTGTGCGTGCTCAGCCCCTTCTGTACTCCCGGTTCACCCATGACTGCTTGGCCATGCATGTCTCTAACTCAATCATCAAGTTGGCAAACAACACAACGACAAGACAGCCTACAGGGAGGAGGTGAGTGCCCTGGCAGAGTAGTGCCAAGAAAATAACCTCTCTCTCAATGTCAACAAAAAGAAGGAGCTGATCGTGGACTTCAGGAGACAGCATATGGAGAATGCCCCTATCTGGGGCCACAGTGGAGACCGCAGGGCTCTCCGGAGGGTAGTGTGGTCAGCCCAATGCCTCACCGTGGGGCACACCGTGGGGCACACTGCTTGTCCTCCAGGACATCTACATCACCCTGTGTCACAGGAATGCAAAGAAGATCACGGCCTGTTCACCCCGCTACCATCTAGGAGGTGGAGGCAGTACAGGTGCATCAAAGCTGGGACCGAGAGACTGAAAAACAGCTTCTTTCTCCAGGCCATCAGACTGTTAAAAAGTCACCACTAGCCGGCCTCTGCACGGTACCCTGCCTTGAACTTTACCCCTGTTCATAGCCGTCTACCACCCGGAACTCAACCCTGCACCTGTTACACTACCCACTTTATATGTACTGTATACACTGTATTTTGAGCTTACCAGGTCTGAACAGGTCTGACCAGGTCTGAACAGGCGTGTTCAGGGTGATATGGCCAAAAGCATATTTTTTTTACCACATTTTCTCCCTTGCCTCAGCTCTGTGACTTCTCAATGGGCTCGGGAGAGGCAAAAGTCGAGTCATGCGTCCTCTGAAATATGACCCACCTGGCCACCTACTTCTTATCATGTCAGACGGACCAATGTGTCAGAGGAAACATAGTTCAACTGACGACAGCTTTTAGGTGCCCCGCCCTGTCACAAGTAGTCGCTAGAGCACGATGAGCCAAGGAAAGCCCCACCGGCCAAACCTTCCCCTATACCAGATGGCGCTGGGCCAATTGTGCACCGTCCTATGGGGCTCCTGCTCATGGTCGGTTGTGACACAGCCGGGATCAAACCCCAGGTGCTTTTGAACGCTGCACCACCCAGGGCCCCCTATGTATACTGTATAGTCATGGCTCAGAGAGCATTCGCACCCCTTGACTTTTTACACATTTTGTTACAGCCTGAATTTAAAATGGATTCAATTAAAATAATGTGTCACTAGCCTACACACAATTCCTTTAATGTCAGTGGAATTCTGTTTTTAGACATTTTTACAAATTAATTAAAAAGGATAATCTGAAATGTCTTGAGTCAATAAGTGTAACGGGTGTCGTCGTCGGATGAGGAATAATTGGACCAAAGCGCAGCGTGGTAAGTGTTCATGCTTTTTATTTAAACTGAACACTGTAACAAAATAACAAAGAGAATAAACAAAACCGAAACAGTCCTGTCAGGTGCAAAAAAACACTAATCAGAAAATAACTACCCACAAACACATGTGGGAAAAAGCTACCTAAGTATGGTTCCCAATCAGAGACAACGATAGACAGCTGTCCCTGATTGAGAACCATACCCGGCCAAAACAAAGAAATACAAAAACATAGAAAAAAATAACATAGAATGCCCACCCAAATCACACCCTGACCAAACCAAAATAGAGACATAAAAAGCTCTCTAAGGTCAGGGCGTGACAATAAGTATTCAACTCTTTCTTACGGCAATCCTAAATATGTTCAGGAGTACAAAATTGATTAACAAGTCACATAATAAGTTGCATGGACTCACTCTGTTTGCAATTATAGTTTTTAACATGATTTTTGAACTACCTCATCTCTTTACCCCACACATACAATCATCTGTAAGGTCCCTCAGTCGAGCAGTTTCAGATAGCTGTGATGGGAAAAAACTGTGGATGGATCAACAACATTGTAGTTACTCCACAATACTAACCTAATTGACAGAGTGAAAATAAGGAAGCCTGTACAGAATTAAAAATATTCCAAAACATGCATCCTGTTTGTAATAAGGCACTAAAGTAAAACTGAAAGAAATGTGGCAAAGAAATTCACTTTAAGTCCTGAATACGAAGCGTTATTGTCACGGTCGTCCTCCTCTTCATCTGAAGAGGAGAGGCGAAAAGGATCAGAGGACCAATATGCGGTGTGGTAAGTGTCCATGGTAAATCTTTAATCAAGAAAGTACTGAACACTGAAAACTATACAAAACCAGTAAACAAAATAACAACCGTGAAGCTAATGCGAGCTGCGCTGAAACAAGCCATCAACATAGACAATCACCCACAAACAAACAGTGCAACCCAGGCTACTTAAGTATGATTCTCAATCAGACACAACTAATGACACCTGCCTCTGATTGAGAACCATACTAGGCCGAAACATAGAAATGCCCCAAAACATAGAAAAACAAACAGACTGCCCACCCAACTCACGCCCTGACCATACTAAATAAATACAAAACAAAGGAAATAAAGGTCAGAACGTGACAGTTATGTTTGGGGCAAATCCAGCACAACACATCACTGATACCACTCTTCATATTGTCAAGCATGGTGTTGTCTGCACCTTGTCATCGGCAAGGGCTAGGGATTTTTTTAGGATAAAAAGCAACGGAATTGAGCTAAGCACAGGCAAAATCTTAGAGGAAAACCTGGTTCAGTCTGCTTTCCAACAGACACTGGGAGGTGCAGGACAATAACCTAAAACACAAGGCCAAATATACACTTGAGTTGTTTACCAAGAAGACAGCTAATGTTCCTGAGTGGCCGAGTTACAGTTTTGACTTAAATCTGCATGAAAATCTATGGCGAGACCTGAAAATGGTTGTTTAGCAATGATCAGCAACCAATTTGACAGAGAATTTTAAGAATTATTTAAATAATAATTTGCAAATATTGTACAATCCAGGTGTGCAAAGCTCTTAGAGGCTTGCTCAAAAAGACTCACAGCTGTAATTGCTGCCAAATGTGATTCTAAAATGTATTGACTCAAGGGTGTGAATGCTTAAGTAAATTAGATGTTAATGTATTTATTTTTCAATAAATATGATAACATTTCTAAAAACATGTTTTCACTTTTTCATCATTGGCTATTGTGTGTAGATGGTTGAGAATGTTTTAAAACATTTTTTTTTTATCCATTTTGAATTTATGCTGTAACACAACAAAATGTGGAATAAGTCACTTTCTGAAAGTACTGTATCTACTGCAGTACACACCTTTTCTATTAATACACTGTCCATAATGTCTACACACACCATCATATACATATATATTTATGTTCCGGACTTTGACATTCGTCTTTCTAATATTAATATATTTCTTAATTCCTTTCTTAAATTTTCGGGGGGATTTACGTGTATTGTTTTGTATTGTTTTGTATTACTGCACCGTTGGAGCTAGGAACCTAAGCATTTCACTACACCCGTGATAACATCTGCAAAGTATGTGGATGAGACCAATACAATTTTATTGTATTTTATGTAGCATTCAGAATTGAACTATACTCTTCAAGAATGCAACCCCTCCATTACAACTGGTACTGTTTCTGGGCCATTCTCTGCTGTACAACTCATTAGCCAACACGTACAACCCCCCCTACATACACAACATTGTCTTCTCCTCAAATAATGAATACGTTTATCTTCATGAAACTTTTATCCCAGCCAGTCCACTCTTGGCAGAGTTTAATGAGAGTTTATTGGAGCCGTTTTGCCAAGTTTAACTGATTTATGCTTAAAAGCAGAAGAAGTGGTAAGAGGCTTACAGAACTTCTGACCCCTTTCCTCTGTGGTAATTCACACAGCTTTTAAGAAAATCCGCATACTTAGTTTATACACATTTGAAATTCTAGGACCATGTTTCTGACTGCAGGGGAATTCCATGGTAACGGGGGAATTATGTATACCAAACAAAAAACATTGATTTAAACGTTTACCACACCATAGAACTCTATGCACAAGGACAACTTTTAACACTTTCCACTGAAAATGTTACAAAAACACATTTACAGGAAGAACTGTGCAGATCCAAAGTTTGGTAACAGAACTAAATTGAGGGAGATTTTACCATAATTATGTTACCGAACTTTGCATCTGCACAGTTTTTCCAGTAAATGTTTAAATGTTCTATGTACTGTGTAAATAGTTTCAAGTAGTCTTTGTGCATAGAGTTGTATGGTTTGCTAAACTTGAAATCAATGGTTTTTGTTTGGCATACATTGTGAAGTGAAAAATCGGAGTATCAGCGTATTTCTGTTACTGCGGAATTGCCATGCAGCTAGCCAAGGGGATTACTGTTAACCCAGAGTGGTGCAGATGTTTCAAAGGCTGTACAGTGCAGCACACAGTGAGGAAGCATTGCACATCGCCTATAAACATCTGTCAAACAATAGGCCTTACCACATTACTGATAACATAAGCTCTCTTTTTTTTTTTTTTTACAGTTGAGCGAACTGGATTTAAGGATTTAGTTTTTTATTCATTTTTCGAATGAAGTGCTAAAAATAGGTTTAGGATGGTAACTTACAGTAGATCCCTTCAGTAGTCTTTAATGTACAACCAAGCTCCATCGTCATGTTATTCTATGTTATTGTGACTGATTAGTGTTGTCAGTATTGGACAATATCTGCTATCAAATTCATACTGCATAGCTCTTAATCTCAGCAGCCATTACAGGAATTAAATGTCTCTGGGCATTGATTTCTTCTATAATATGACAAACGTGTCTCAACTTCAAGTTCATTGCTAGCAACAGCCTTCAGTGCAAATGACAATGACTGTCTCCCTAAGTGAGTACTGAACCACGCTAGGAGGTTAAGTCAGACCATGTTTGGTAATGCTGGTGTCCTCTCATCCACTTCTCTAACATGCTGTGGGCCTGTTCTAGGTTACTATAAGCTTCACTCTGTTGATCTACGTGGGCTTGTGGGTGGATTGGGATTTCTGGAGCAGCGGACACTTTTTGTTAACATGATATCCTCACCGGTCCTACTCCTATTCACAACTGGGCCATAGTGTTTTTTTTTTTTGTAATTTCATTTTGTGAAAGCAAGGAAGAGTCACCTTCCCTTGCTAGTAGTAACTTTTTTTTATTTTTTATTTTACCTTTATTTAACCAGGCAAGTCAGTTAAGAACAAATTCTTATTTTCAATGACGGCCTGGGAACAGTGGGTTAACTGCCTGTTCAGGGGCAGAACGACAGATTTGTACCTTGTCAGCTCGGGGGTTTGAACTCACAACCTTCCGGTTACTAGTCCAACGCTCTAACCACTGCTACCCTGCCGCCCCTAGCTAGCTGGCAGCCTGGCTAGCTGGCTTTCGCCTGGCTAAAAACATAGCAAGCAAGCTAGATTTTTTAGCTTCCCACGTGAAATAATTAGATTTATAATAAAAAGAATTTGCCATGGCAAATATTCTTATACTTGCCGGTGTAACCCAAAACATTATCCTAGTTTGATATGCTGCTTGTGTATTCATTCCCATGTCAGCTACAAATAGAATGTCATCATGTTTTGGTCACAGAGAACAAAGCACATGACTAGCTAGTTGGCTACAGCAGGTTCTGCCATTTCACAATGGCCTGGAATCACTAGTCATTACTTCTAAACAAAATACATTTTTGGTTTACTGTTTGAACAGTCGCTGAGATTTGGTTATCAATGCAGAATAAGCTACTTTGAGGAATAGTTTAATAAGCCTATAGATCAGATCACAGAACCAAGCTACAACACTGCCCCCACTGCTATGGAAGGAATGATACATTGCAACAGAAACAACATTACAACAGAACGGCTGTGCTGTACCAGGACGCTGACTGACACTCTCTAGTCTCTCTCTCTCTCATTCTGTTTCTAATGGAGAGTGGATGGGCTGAATGTGGATTACTGAGTAATGACAGAGCCGAGAGTGGCTGGATCCTCAGTGCAGCCAACAGAGACACGGGCTTAGAGAGAATGGCAGGGTGATTGACAGCCAGCCCAGCCAACCGGGAATGGCCAGTCACGACATTTATAGTCCATATCTATCTAAATTAATGTGTGCTGTCCTTATGTGACTGTTTCAAATCATAGAACAATTGCTTTATTCAGCCCTTTTTGGACCAATGCTTTCACCCTTAAACCTGATATAAAATGTTTTAAATGGTTGTGCCCGCTGTAGTGAAGGTGTATGCCAGGTAGAGAGGGAGTACTCCGTTCCGTCTTTTCAAAAGGTCCCGGTTTTGAAGATCATTACAGTGAAATTCCCTTTGGAATGCCTGGTCCGCTGGCTGTCTGCTGCTGGGTCCTGGGCTAAGCTCCGCTCCGGTTTCTCCCTGACTGAGCACTGGGATGGTTCCCATAGTTTAGCTGCCTTCTGACCCTGCATGGGCAGACCCTTGTACCCAGACTCAATGAGCCCTCTGTAGTCTCAGAAAACACACATTGGTAAGCAAGCATGCGCGGACATACACACACACACACACACACACACACACACACACACACACACAGGGTCACCTCGCAGAGTGCTGCAGATCAGTGTGAGGATAGATCACATGCTCTCAGACTGTTAGGGTAGGGAGGGCTCACAATCACTTTTTGTCTGAATGAAAACTGCTATCCTTCAAGAAGGTCCTAAGAAGAATGACATTCTTGCTTAAGATTGCATCAAGTTGCTTATCATGCATGATGCCAACTTAATCATGTTCATAGACTGCAACAAAGTCAGAAGCAACCCCTAAACCTTTCCCAGAGAGAGAGAGAGAGAGAGAGAGAGGATTGAGTGAGTGAAGATGGAGCGAGAGAGAAATAGACAGATAGAGGAGAGTGTGCAATATATCAAAGCAAGGGAGCCATCTGTCAGCTTGGCCATTAAACAGCTGGTGGAGGAGATGCAAGATGTCTGAACAGAGACTGACAAGATGGGAGATGACAGGAAACAGATTTCCCTTTTCTTTTTTTTCTTCCCTCTCTCTCTCTGTGGAACGGTGGAGGAAACGGACCGTCGTCCGTCTGGGTGCTGTGAACGCTCCCTCCAGATGCTGCTCCCTTTTCTTTCCTTCCCTCCCCTGCCCTCTCCTCTTACATGTTGATGTCATTGAAACATCCCATAATCCCTGTGGCACTGTCAGGCTGAGAGAGAGACCAGCAGTTTGTCTCTAGTATTCATTAGTTTGTTGTTTTAGTTAGCACCTTTACTCATACAGACATTCTGTCTGTCCTGTTCTTTCTATGGTTACTTAGTGTGCTGTTTTTTCCCTTGTTATTGGGTCAGGATGAAAGTAGAAAGCAGAGTCTTTGAAGGTATAGAATCCACTATTACCTGTTGATGGAGATAGTTATTTTTAATGGGATTGTTTTGCAGCCTCAGATCACAATGCATATGGCCTGGATTATTTAGCTGGGATAATGGACCCACTGCTGATCATGTGGATACAAATCTCTGCCTGCTGTTCATTTAATTCAAACATATGAAAATAAGGAATCTGAGTCGATGTTTAGTTAGTTTTAAAAATGAGTTGTTAATTGTTAATTAGTTTTGTTAATTAGTTTTCTATCATACCCTTGTTAGATCTCTGCTCTCCTTAGCTATTCCCCAATACCCCTTTGTGTTAATGTGAACCGGGTGGGGGGGTTCTAAATAGGGCAACAGTGCACAAGGGTCTGGCTGACATCATTAAGCACATGTTCTGCTGGCTTAAAGCCGTTGAAATGCTGGTGGTGGAGTTTCTCTTCTTCCTCATTCCTCCTCTCTCTCTCCCTCCCTCCCTCTCTCCCTCCACAGCACAGTGTAATGTGTGATCTCCATGACATTGGGCAGTGTAATACCATAATGGCCCTAATTGTCTAATCACTTTAATATGTGGCTGTGGCCCCTTCCACATGACAGGGCCAGCCTAATAAACAGTGATTACGCTCAGCTGGAACCATAGCAGTCACCCGCAGGGGACGGCCTGTTTTTCTTTCCTTCTTTCTCTCTCTCTTTCATTTTGATGGTGAGCGGAGAAAGAATGGCAGCTACCGAGGCTGCGAAAGGTCACCTCGTAGTTTGCGGCACGTGTGAGCGAGGGAAAGAGCGAGCGAGGAAGACAGAGAGAGGGAGAGAGCGGGAAAGACAGATCAAGGGGGGAGAAAAAGAGAGAGGGAGTGAGGGGAGAGAGAGGGACAGAGAGAGGAAAGGGAAGGAGAGAGCGGGAGCAAAAGGAAGAAATAGAGGAAGAGAATGAATGGAGCAGACGAGATGAGCTGTCATCTTCAGAGCTTCTCTCCCGGCTGTCAGATTGACAGGCCTCCTGGACACCTCACTCTCTGTGGAACAAGAACATGACAAGACAAGCAGGAGCTGTCACTTTTCCACCAGGCCCTCTGTCTCTCTCTCTCCCTCTTTCACCCCCCCCCCCATTCTCTCTCTATCTATCTCCATCTTTCTTTTTCTCTCCCTCTCTCTCTCTTCCTCTCTCTCTCTCTCTTTCTCTCTCTCTCTCTCTCTTTCTCTCTGTGTGTCTTTCTCTCTCTCTGTCTCTTCATATCTCTCTCCTCATGTGTCCGGGGTAAGGGGACTGGAGGTGGTGAGGGTACATATCTGTGTGTGTTTGTGTTTGTAGTTTCATGTTTTATGTTTTATGTTTTATGCACCCTAGTATTGGAATGAACCGGGGTGAACCACTCATTTCACAGGATCCAATGGACTAGAAGGGATGTTTGTGTGTTTGTGTTTTTGTGGTGGTGGTGGGGAGCATAGCCGGGTGTGTGTACTCCCTATATCAGCTGAGAAACAAGACTGCTCTTCTTCATTCTCTGATAACATACCCCCTATTCATTATTCAACCCCCCCAAGCAGCATAAACATAATAAGGTTAAGAATCGCCATGAACCGCATCTCGGCGGATCAAGGGGGGGAAAGGCGGGATGTCGGCCTTTATCTGCGCTACATCTTTTATTAATTGAGAGTGCTAGCGAGTCTCCCCGTGATCATTAATGCATGCAACGTGGAATAATGTATTTACATGTTCCCATGCATTATGCATGGTTAGGGAGGGGGCCGACATGTTGTGTAGTAGAGGACCCTGTGTTCTCTCTCTGTGTGTGTGGAGGCATGTGTGTGTGTGTGTTTTCTGTGTGTGTGAATGTGTATCAGTCAGCTGATTTAGATTCAGCCCTGCTAACTTCACTACCTGCCAGGACTCTCCTGTCCTCTACTGGAGAGTGAGAGTGAGGAGGAAGTGTTGGACAACAAATTATGTTCCCTGGGTTGAACTCAGTACAGGGGCACTTAGGGTTCTGCTGTCAATACTACTGGGGAGATTTGTTTCTCCCCCCCCCCCCCCCCATGGAGTTATTCTGTATCTGTATGTCTGCATCCGAAGTGGCACCCTATTCACTATGGGACCTGGCCAAAAGTAGTGCACTAAATAGGGAATATATTGCCATTTGGGATGTATCCCATGCATTTTTTATTTTATTTTTAAATGCCTTCCTAACCATCTTAAATAAACATGCCCCATTCAAGAAATGTAGAACCAGGAACAGATATAGCCATTGGTTCTCCCCAGACCTGACTGCCCTTAACCAACACAAAAACATCCTATGGCGTTCTGCATTAGCATCGAACAGCCCCCGTGATATGCAGCTGTTCAGGGAAGCTAGAAACCATTATACACAGGCAGTTAGAAAAGCCAAGGCTAGCTTTTTCAAGCAGAAATTTGCTTCCTGCAACACTAACTCAAAAAAGTTCTGGGACACTGTAAAGTCCATGGAGAATAAGAACACCTCCTCCCAGCTGCCCACTGCACTGAAGATAGGAAACACTGTCACCACTGAGAAATCCACCATAATTGAGAATTTCAATAAGCATTTTTCTACGGCTGGCCATGCTTTCCACAAACAGATTACCGACCATTTAGAATCTTACCATACCTTCTCTGCTATGCAATCTGGTTTCAGAGCTGGTCATGGGTGCACCTCAGCCACGCTCAAGGTCCTAAATGATATCTTAACCGCCATCGATAAGAAACATTACTGTGCAGCCGTATTCATTGATCTGGCCAAGGCTTTCGACTCTGTCAATCACCACATCCTCATCGGCAGACTCGACAGCCTTGGTTTCTCAAATGATTGCCTCGCCTGGTTCACCAACTACTTCTCTGATAGAGTTCAGTGTGTCAAATCGGAGGGTCTGCTGTCTGGACCTCTGGCAGTCTCTATGGGGGTGCCACAGGGTTCAATTCTTGGACCGACTCTCTTCTCTGTATACATCAATGAGGTCGCTCTTGCTGCTGGTGAGTCTCTGATCCACCTCTACGCAGACGACACCATTCTGTACACTTCTGGCCCTTCTTTGGACACTGTGTTAACAACCCTCCAGGCAAGCTTCAATGCCATACAACTCTCCTTCCGTGGCCTCCAATTGCTCTTAAATACAAGTAAAACTAAATGCATGCTCTTCAACCGATCGCTACCTGTACCTACCCGCCTGTCCAACATTACTACTCTGGACGGCTCTGACTTAGAATACGTGGACAACTACAAATACTTAGGTGTCTGGTTAGACTGTAAACTCTCCTTCCAGACCCATATCAAACATCTCCAATCCAAAGTTAAATCTAGAATTGGCTTCCTATTTCGCAACAAAGCATCCTTCACTCATGCTGCCAAACATACCCTTGTAAAACTGACCATCCTACCAATCCTCGACTTTGGCGATGTCATTTACAAAATAGCCTCCAATACCCTACTCAACAAATTGGATGCAGTCTATCACAGTGCAATCCGTTTTGTCACCAAAGCCCCATATACTACCCACCATTGCGACCTGTACGCTCTCGTTGGCTGGCCCTCGCTTCATACTCGTCGCCAAACCCACTGGCTCCATGTCATCTACAAGACCCTGCTAGGTAAAGTCCCTCCTTATCTCAGCTCGCTGGTCACCATTGCATCTCCCACCTGTAGCACACGCTCCAGCAGGTATATCTCTCTAGTCACCCCCAAAACCAATTCTTTCTTTGGCCGCCTCTCCTTCCAGTTCTCTGCTGCCAATGACTGGAACGAACTACAAAAATCTCTGAAACTGGAAACACTTATCTCCCTCACTAGCTTTAAGCACCAACTGTCAGAGCAGCTCACAGATTACTGCACCTGTACATAGCCCACCTATAATTTAGCCCAAACAACTACCTCTTTCCCTACTGTATTTTATTTATTTATTTATTTTGCTCCTTTGCACCCCATTATTTTTATTTCTACTTTGCACATTCTCCCATTGCAAATCTACCATTCCAGTGTTTTACTTGCTATATTGTATTTACTTTGCCACCATGGCCTTTTTGCCTTTACCTCCCTTATCTCACCTCATTTGCTCACATCGTATATAGACTTGTTTATACTGTATTATTGACTGTATGTTTGTTTTACTCCATGTGTAACTCTGTGTCGTTGTATGTGTCGAACTGCTTTGCTTTATCTTGGCCAGGTCGCAATTGTAAATGAGAACTTGTTCTCAACTTGCCTACCTGGTTAAATAAAGGTGAAATAAAATAAAATAAATAAACATTTGTGAAAGAGCAGTTCCTGTAAGCACAGTTAACCTTTTATATATGCTACATATATATGCTCCCCCCCCCCATAAGGTATATTTCCATCTACTGCTGACATCCAGTATTCATGGTCTCCCAGATACATTAGCTGGGAGCATTTCGCCCGGCCCATAGCTCTCACCCTGCCTGACAGGTTGTTGAAATTCGATGCAGCAGAGCGACAACATTACCATCCAACAGAGATCAGTAACTGGAAGAAACACACATAGTCTAGACGAGAGGAAAAGTCATTTTTTCACAGTGCTGGTGATTGATCAGGCTAATGTATAGCTCCCTATAGGCCAATTCCACCTCCAAGATCAATCTCTGACTCAATTGTGCCTGTAGTGCTAGTGTGCATTTCCACATACTCAGTATTCACAGATTGCAGTTCATATAACGGAACCTTTCTTTAACCAAACCTCTCTCTGTCTCAACTCTTGCTTTGCTTCTCTCTCTCTCTCTCTCTCTCTCTCTCTCTCTCTCTCTCTCTCTCTCTCTCGCTCTCTCTCTCTCTCTCTCTCTCTCTCTCTCTCTCGCTCTCTCTCTCTCTCCAACCCTCAGCAGGTTTCCCAGTAGTATTGATCAGAGACTGGCCCACCATAACCAAGTCAATGAGGGAGTGCTGTGCTGTAATGTGTCTGTAGTAGTTACATGGTGCGACAGACAGGCAGACAGACAGACACTCAAACACACACAGTGTGCATTGTGCTGCTTAGCATGAGAACGGAAAAAGGCTCAGTAATTTGAATTGATCCGGTTACAACTTAATTAATCACAGTGGTTAGTTCACTGGTACCTCTCACGGTACACAGACCTACCTTGTTGGAGCTGTGTGTTTGTGTACGTGTGTGTATTGCAAAAATAATTGTCTAGGAGCAGTCTGAAGGTCTCTTTTTTTATTTTATGTTAGAGAAAAAACAAATTTATCCTTGCCCTCTCTCCATATCTACAAATGTGTGTGTGTGTGTATCGTATTGTATCTAGTTGCAGGCGTGTATGTTCACTTGTATGTCTGTTCATCCATGTATGCCTCATAGAGTGAAATGAAAAGTGAGAGGAGCAGAGATGTTGTGTTCTCTCTATTTCTCTCTATCTTGTATTCATCCTTAAGTGCACTGGAGTGTGTTGTTGTGTGTGTCTAGCAGCATCACATTCATATAGAGAGGAAAACAAAGGCCATTCTGCAGGGCCTGATTGAAGTCATCATGATGCAGGGCCTCTTCTCCCTCTCCTCCATCTCCTCCCTGTCCTCCCTCTCCTCCCTCTCCTCCCTGTCCTCCCTCTTCTCCCTCTCCTCCATCTCCTCCCTGTCCTCCCTCTCCTCCATCTCCTCCCTGTCCTCCCTCTCCTCCCTGTCCTCCCTCTCCTCCATCTCCTCCCTGTCCTCCCTCTTCTCCCTCTCCTCCTTGTCCTCCCTCTCCTCCCTGTCCTCCCTATCCTCCCTCTCCTCCCTCTTCTCCCTGTTCTCCCTATCCTCCCTGTCCTCCCTCTTCCCCCTCTCCTCCCTCTCATCCCTGTCCTCCCTCTCCTCCCTGTCCTCCCTCTCCTCCCTGTCCTCCCTCTCCTCCCTCTCCTCCCTGTCCTCCCTCTCCTCCCCTCCAGGGAGCTCAACTCGTAAAGCACCACTGCTGCGCAGCTCTTCTGTTTTTAATAACAATGATCTAAAATCGCTGCAATTAGCCTAAAGTTATAAGGGGATGGAGAGCAGGAGGAGAGGAGCGACTGAGGACGGAAGGGAGGGAGGACGAGAGATAAGGAGAGAGAGACAGCGAGGGATAAGAGGGAGGCAGAGAGAGAGAAAGAGAAGGAGGGAGAGTGGGTGAGAGGAGGCTCAGATTCAGTGAACCTCAGAATGTCAGATCGTCTTTCACATAGAAAATTCAAGAGGACCTTTGTGTTCATCAATTATTAGCGCTGAAAGTTAAAGAGGTCCATTGTGTTTTTTTAATCAGAGTTATATGGGGAATCTTTTGAAAGTTCCCAGCCTGGCCCCAGGCTACAAGCTGAAGTAACTTCCAGGGTCCTCTCTGCCTCCTCTCCTCCTCCTTCATGGTGTGCTGCAGCTCAACACAATTCTATTCCAGCAGAAGCCCATGAAGGCAAGTAAGGAATGTAAAATAAATAACAGGTTAAGTTAATCTCTGTAAATGCAGTATCTATCTACAGTGGGGCAAAAAAGTATTTAGTCAGCCACCAATTGTGCAAGTTCTCCCACTTAAAAGGATGAGAGAGGCCTGTAATTTTCATCATAGGTACACTTCAACTATGATAGACAAAATGATACTTTTTTTCCCAGAAAATCACATTGTAGGATTTTTAATGAATTTATTTGCAAATTATGGTGGAAAATAAGTATTTGGTCAATAACAAAAGTTTATCTCAATACTTTGTTATATACCCTTTGTTTGCAATGACAGAGGTCATACGTTTTCTGTAAGTCTTCACAAGGTTTTCAAACACTGTTGCTGGTATTTTGGCCCATTCCTCCATGCAGATCTCCTCTAGAGCAGTGTTTTTTTGGGTCTGTTGCTGGGCAACACGGACTTTCAACTCCCTCCAAAGATTTTCTATGGGGTTGAGATCTGGAGACTGGCTAGGCCACTCCAGGACCATGAAATGCTTCTTACGAAGCCACTCCTTCGTTGCCCGGGCGGTGTGTTTGGGATCATTGTCATGCTGAAAGACCCAGCCACGTTTCATCTTCAATGTCCTTGCTGATGGAAGGAGGTTTTCACTCAAAATCTCACGATACATGGCCCCATTCATTCTTTTCTTTACATGGATCAGTCGTCCTGGTCCCTTTGCAGAAAAACAGCCCCAAAGCATGATGTTTCCACCCCCATGCTTCACAGTAGGTATGGTGTTCTTTGGATGCAACTCAGCATTCTTTGTCCTCCAAACACGACGAGGTGAGTTTTTACCAAAAAGTTATATTTTGGTTTAATCTGACCATATGACATTCTCCCAATCTTCTTCTGGATCATCCAAATGCTCTCTAGCAAACTTCAGACGGGCCTGGACATGTACTGGCTTAAGCAGGGGGACACGTCTGGCACTGCAGGATTTGAGTTTTTGCTCACCGTTCTTGTGATCATTTTGACCCCACGGGGTGAGATCTTGCGTGGAGCTGTCCTTTGACAGCTCTTTGGTCTTGGCCATAGTGGAGTTTGGAGTGTGACTGTTTGAGGTTGTGGACAGGTGTCTTTTATACTGATAACATGTTCAAAAACGTGCCATTAATACAGGTAAGAGTGGAGGACAGAGGAGCCTCTTAAAGAAGAAGTTACAGGTCTGTGAGAGCCAGAAATCTTGCTTGTTTGTAGGTGACCAAATACTTATTTTCCACCCTAATTTGCAATTAAATTCATTAAAAATCCTACAATGTGATTTTCTGGATTTTTTTTTCTCCTTTTGTCTGTCATAGTTGAAGTGTACCTATGATGAAAATTACAGGCCCATCATTTTAAGTGGGACAACTTGCACAATTGGTGGCTTACGAAATACTTTTTTGCCCCACTGTTCATGGTTTTATCTATAGTGTTTTTTCTTCTAGTGTGCAAGCAGTTATCTGAATGTGAGGCGTGGAGATGGGGCCAGTTTAAGGTCCTGTGCTGCAGTATGTCCTTGAAAGAGACAGACTGTGACTGTGCCAGGGGCTACAGTCCGGTCTCATCTGCCATGTGGCACATCATCGCCAATCTGGGCACCGTGTACATTAGTGTATTTTGGAGGGGGGTTTATATCACAATCTGTGGAATACATTTTAAGTAGACATACAAATAGACAGACAGACAGACCGATGCACACACACATTTTCACCCACAGGCAGAAGAAGCAAGGAGCAACCCAGCAGACCTCGATTCTATAAAAATGCAAAAGCTGCATAACACAACCATTATGGGCTAGTTGTACTGCCTTTTGCCTGTCAACGTCACTTTACTGCCCTCTCCTTAAACGCCTCTAGCTCTGTCCTCTCCTTTAATGTGTCTAGCTCTGCCCTCTCCTTTAATGCTTCTAGCTCTGCCCTCTCCTTTAATGCTTCTAGCTCTGCCCTCTCCTTTAATGCTTCTAGCTCTGCCCTCTCCTTTAATGCTTCTAGCTCTGCCCTCTCCTTTAACACCTCTAGTTCTGCCCTCTCTTTTAATGCTTCTAGCTCTGCCCTCTCCTTTAATGCTTCTAGCTCTGCCCTCTCCTTTAATGCTTCTAGCTCTGCCCTCTCCTTTAATGCCTCTAGTTCTGCCCTCTCCTTTAACGCCTCTAGCTCTGCCCTCACCTTAAACGCCTCTAGCTCTGCCCTCTCCTTTAATGCCACTAGCTCTGCCCTCTCCTTTAACGCCTCTAGCTCTGCCCTCTCCTTTAACGCCTCTAGCTCTGCCCTCCCCTTTAATGCCTCTAGCTCTGCCCTCTCCTTAAACGCCTCTAGCTCTGCCCCCCCTTTAATGCCTCTAGCTCTGCACTCTCCTTAAACGCCTCTATCTCTGCCCCCACCTTTAATGCATCTAGCTCTGCCCTCTCCTTTTAACTCCTCTAGCTCTGCCCTCTCCTTAAACGCCTCTAGTTCTGCCCTCTCCTTAAACGCCTCTAGCTCTGCCCCCCCTAGCTCTGCCCTCTCCTTTAACACCTCTAGTTCTGCCCTCTCCTTTAACACCTCTAGTTCTGCCCTCTCCTTTAATGCCTCTAGCTCTGCCCTCTCCTTTAACGCCTCTAGCTCTGCCCTCTCCTTAAACGCCTCTAGCTCTGCCCTCTCCTTTAATGCCTCTAGCTCTGCCCGCTCCTTTAACGCCTCTAGCTTTGCCCTCTCCTTTAATGCCACTAGCTCTGCCCTCTCCTTTAATGCCTCTAGCTCTGCCCGCTCCTTTAACGCCTCTAGCTTTGCCCTCTCCTTTTAACTCCTCTAGCTCTGCCCTCTCCTTTAATGCCACTAGCTCTGCCCTCTCCTTTAATGCCTCTAGCTCTGCCCGCTCCTTTAACGCCTCTAGCTTTGCCCTCTCCTTTAATGCCACTAGCTCTGCCCTCTCCTTTAATGCCTCTAGCTCTGCCCGCTCCTTTAACGCCTCTAGCTTTGCCCTCTCCTTTTAACTCCTCTAGCTTTGCCCTCTCCTTTAATGCCACTAGCTCTGCCCTCTCCTTTAATGCCTCTAGCTCTGCCCGCTCCTTTAACGCCTCTAGCTTTGCCCTCTCCTTTTAACTCCTCTAGCTCTGCCCTCCCCTTTAATGCCTCTAGCTCTGCCCTCTCCTTTAATGCTTCTAGCTTTGCCCTCTCCTTTTAACGCCTCTAGTTTTGCCCTCTCCTTAAACACCTCTAGCTCTGCCCTCTCCTTTAATGCCTCTAGCTCTGCCCTCTCCTTAAACACATATAGCTCTGCCCTCTCCTTAAACGCCTCTAGCTCTGCCCTCTCCTTTAATGCCTCTAGCTCTGCCCTCCCCTTTAATGCCTCTAGCTCTGCCCTCTCCTTAAACACCTCTAGCTCTGCACTCTCCTTAAATGCCTCTAGCTCTGCCCTCTCCTTAAACGCCTCTTGCTCTGCCCTCTCCTTTAACACCTCTAGCTCTGCCCTCTCCTTTAATGCCTCTAGCTCTGCCCTCTCCTTTAATGCCTCTAGCTCTGCCCTCTCCTTAAACACCTCTAGTTCTGCCCTCTCCTTTAATGCCTCTAGCTCTGCCCTCTCCTTAAACACCTCTAGTTCTGCCCTCTCCTTAAACACCTCTAGCTCTGCCCTCTCCTTAAACACCTCTAGTTCTGCCCTCTCCTTAAACGCCTCTTGCTCTGCCCTCCCCTTTAATGCCTCTAGTTCTGCCCTCTCCTTAAACGCCTCTTGCTCTGCCCTCTCCTTAAACACCTCTAGTTCTGCCCTTTCCTTAAACACCTCTAGTTCTGCCCTCTCCTTAAACGCCTCTAGCTCTGCCCTCTCCTTAAACGCCTCTAGTTCTGCCCTCTCCTTAAACGCCTCTAGTTCTGCCCTCTCCTTAAACGCCTCTAGTTCTGCCCTCTCCTTAAACACCTCTAGCTCTGCCCTCTCCATTAATGCCTCTAGCTCTGCCCTCTCATTTAATGCCTCTAGCTCTGCCCTCTCCTTAAACACCTCTAGTTCTGCCCTCTCCTTAAACACCTCTAGCTCTGCCCTCTCCTTAAACACCTCTAGTTCTGCCCTCTCCTTAAACGCCTCTTGCTCTGCCCTCCCCTTTAATGCCTCTAGTTCTGCCCTCTCCTTAAACACCTCTAGTTCTGCCCTCTCCTTAAACACATCTAGCTCTGCCCTCTCCTTAAACACCTCTAGCTCTGCCCTCTCCTTTAATGCCTCTAGCTCTGCCCTCTCCTTGAACGCCTTTAGCTCTGCCCTCTCCTTAAAGTCTCTAGCTCTGCCCTCTCCTTAAACGCCTCTAGCTCTGCCCTCTCCTTTAATGCCTCTAGCTCTGCCCTCTCCTTTAATGCCACTAGCTCTGCCCTCTCCTTTAATGCCACTAGCTCTGCCCTCTCCTTTAATGCCTCTAGCTCTGCTCTCTCCTTTAATGCCACTAGCTCTGCCCTCTCCTTTAATGCCTCTAGCTCTACCCTCTCCTTTAATGCCACTAGCTCTGCCCTCTCCTTTAATGCCACTAGCTCTGCCCTCTCCTTTAACACCACTAGCTCTGCCCTCTTTTTTAATGCCACTAGCTCTGCCCTCTCCTTTAATGCCTCTAGCTCTACCCTCTCCTTTAATGCCACTAGCTCTGCCCTCTCATTTAATGCCTCTAGCTCTGCCCTCTCTGTAGGAGAAGTCCTTATGAAAAACACACTATACTTAGCACACACAAAGCCTATGGGACTGTGTGCATGTGTTTGCGTGGGTGTAAACTATGTCGGCCTACCCTACAGCATATAAAGAAGCATGACATAAGTTCACTTGCTGACCGTTGTGTTTGTCAGCTAGTTCAGAGCAAAAGAGCAAGTTCACCTGCTGACCGTTGTTTGTCAGCTAGTTCAGAGCAAAAGAGCAAGTCGACACATTACAGTTCTTAGCACAGGGCTGTCATGGAATAATAATATCAGCCTGTTCACTGTGGTACATTACGTCTCCTCATTCACACAGTGGAACTGAGTCATCAGGTTAGGCAGAGTCACTTACCATTGGAATGTCATTGTACTATATCAGTATGCCATAAGATAATGTCTTATCTTACTATGACCACTGGCATTTGGTTGCTTTGTCTTTATTTGAATTAGAGGTTGTCCAATGTCTTCCGTTTTAATAATATACTAACAATGCTATTATACTTGATTTGATTTTGTATATTTACATGATATTATAATTCTACTAAGCACACCAATAAATGAAATGCTATGCTATTGTGATTAAAGAAAGGCTTGTCAGAGAATAGTTTATCACTCCCCATTTCACTCATTATCCTCTAACCTCTGTCCTCTAATCTCTGTCCTCTGTCCTCTATCCTCTAACCTCTGTCCTCTAACCTCTGTCCTCTAACCTCTAATCTCTATCCTCTAACCTCTGTCCTCTAACATCAGTCCTCTAACCTCAGTCCTCTAACCTCTAACCTCTGTCCTCTTTCCTCTGTCCTCTAACCTCAGTCCTCTAACCTCTGTCCTCTAACCTCTAACCTTTAACCTCTGTCCTCTGTCTTCTAACTTCTGTCCTCTATTGCGGTCATAGTCATTGCACGGTTCGCGGCAATAATCTTAAAGAATGTGTTGTTTTTCTGTCAGCCAAATGTGCAGCTTACTTCATAGAACTGTGGTTACGTGAGTAACCTTATTAGCGGACAGAGACAAACAGAGCAGTAATAGCGTTTCTAGTGCTTCTGGGGCATCTTGAAAACATTTTCTTCCTACAAATGTGCAGGCCTTGTTAGAAGGGAGAGTGATGATTCTCCACAAACGATTATATGATGATTTACTGAACATTCCAATACCTTTCTGATGCAGTTCAACATTCATAAAATTATTTTAAACATGTGTTTCTTATAACCCAAAGAGTCCTAAAATAGAGAATCAGAGAATGAGAGCTTGATTCTCCATGTTAATATCAATGTAATGTCATGTACAATGTGGCTTTGTGATCCCCAACCTCCATTCTCTGATGGCTATGACGGCTAGTGATTTTGTTTCACAAGTGTCTCCCTCTGAAATATTAGTGACTACCACTGCTCTATTGTCTATTCCTGTCATTGTTTCCCCTCTATTCTGCATCTCTCCATCTCCTCTCCACATCTTCTTTTCCTCAGCCTCCCTTGATGTGTTGTCATGTAGCACCACCTGCAGGTCATCAGTAAGGTGACATGTGTGCTGCTGGTTGGTGGAGCTCTCTTCTGGGAGAGGAGTTTGACTGAAGCAGCTGTGGGGTAGGAAATTAGCTTTGGAATAGAAAAACTACCCAGCTACAAACTAGTGTAGTGGTGGGCATATTGTACATTCTTCTGGGACAGAGGAGAGAGGCAGTGTGCTGCTTACATGAGAGAGAACTGAGCTCGCTCACATTCTGTGTCAGTCTCTCTGCTCAGCAAGCGAGTGATACATTATTTACCGGTGTACTTAACATTTTGCTCAAGGGAATTTTTACATTAGCTTTGTGCCTGGATTGACATCACATACTTGGCCCTGTAAAAAAATGTATGTTGTATACTCTCATGACAGTGTACATTTAGCTATATAGGCTAGCACACACTGGGAAAGTGGGATAAAGAATAGAAAAACGGAAGGAAAACAGCATAGTTTGAAAATCTCTGAAGTATTTCTTTTTTTAAAACCTCTGGATACAGTTGCTTCTTTTAGCATTGTACTATTGCTTACACTTGCTCTGCAGGGGTGAGAGAGACTGTAGAAAAGAAAGCATTCTCTCTCTCCCCCCAAACCCCCTAACGCTCTGACACTTTTAAGTTTATACCAAACCTTGTCTGTTTTTCTGCTTTACTGATTTGTCTGTGGCTTTTGGGTTGAAAATAAACCTTGTATTGTTTCTAATTTGCATTCAGCAAACTTCTCAATAATTCATTACAACTGCTTGGTGTGGAACTATTGTGTGTGTGTGTGTGTGTGTGTGTGTGTGTGTGTGTGTGTGTGTGTGTGTATGTGTGTGTGTGTGTGTGTGTGTGTGTGTGTGTGTGTGTGTGTGTGTGTGTGTGTGTGTGTGCGTGTGTAAAAGGTAATGAATTAAGTTGTTTAATAAGAATGCTGTCAGCAGTTCCTCAAAGCTACACAACATTGTTGATGTGTATTTTGCAGTGCTAGTGTATTGTGTGTAGTACACTAACAATGTATAGGACACAACAATCTTCATCTAACATTAACACTGCAATTAGAAAGTCCAACACGAACCCAAGAGGTCAAGACCCTTGATCACGCTAGTCACAACATCAAACTCATCAAAGTCAATTCTAACACAACATGAGCCACAGACAAGTCAGGAAGATAATCAGGGAGACCACCGCTGTTCTTGTCTAGGAAATCATTGGTATGTATCTTAAAAATGTCAAAGATATTTTATGACTTTGATAAGTTTGATGATGTGACTAGCATGATCAAGGGTCTTGACCTCTTGGGTTTGTGTTGGACTTTCTAATTGCAAACTGCTGTTCCATCTGTGGTAGATAACTTTGATGTAGCCTACAGTACTTCATTATCGCATAGATCCCCATGAAACATCCCTTCTGTAGTCATAAATGATATGATTAGCCTGAGCATCATAAGACATGAAATCTTATCTTAGCGCTGGTTATCAGTCTAAAATCTTACTGCTTGTGGATTAGTACTGATTAGATAATAGTGAGGTCGCCCGCAGTTTCACACACACAAACACCACATTCTTAGCCCCCAATCCCAAACTGCTTGTCATCTCCTCCTGCTGATCCATCCACTACAGTCCCAACTGTATCTAATCAGCCAGTGTGGTGGACAAGGATTTTAGATATAGGTTATCAGTGTTTTAACAGACTTTAATTACCAGAGGATTGCCTCTTTGGCTTAGTTTTCATGGCTGTGCAATTGATTTGAGCAGAGAAATATGTGGATTGGCCAGCAATAGCAAGGCTGCACTGATAACCCTGTGATCCCTGGCTTAGCCAGTGGTTATGTAAGACTTACCCTGGAGACTAGAACGCTATGGGGCCTGGGGTTCACAGACATCTGACTTCTGGGGCCTGGGGTTCACAGACATCTGACTTCTGGGGCCTGGGGTTCACAGACATCTGAATTCTAACACAACATGAGCCACAGAGAAGTCAGGAAGATAATCAGGGAGACCATTAAAACCCCACAGTACTCTCCTCCACCACCGCCTTTCCCTGATTAGGTACGAAGTCCAAGTGCCGTGGTGATCGTTTATTATGCTACTGAATGAGTAGATTTAAAAGGATTACACCACCTTTTCTGTTGTTGAAAAAACTGTCTTGAGTAAAAGTAATACTACTAATAATAATAATAACAGTAATAATAATAATAATGCCATAAACCCCTGAGCTGATTAGCTCATTTTCCTCGACAAACACTAAAGACACTGGCTCCATTTTATTCATTTCTCTGTGCTTTTCACCAAAACTGCTGTGCTGAGTTACACAAATTATTTCCCAGTGTTTCCCTCTGAGAAGAGTTAGACAGTCCTCCCACTTCTCCCCCTTTCACCGTGCCTCGACCGGGGGTCGAGCCGTAGCGAGCTGCATACGGTAGACAAATGATTGGGTATCAGCTGTGATTTCCTCAATAGCTCAGTGGGGAGCATGAAGTGGGACCGTGCGGTAGCAGTGGGTGTGGCGTGGTGCAGATCGCCGTGGCCCTGGAACAGCCGCCATGCTGTGAGGGAGATGGCTTTTCTCTGTGACAGTCCAACAGAGAGCCGCAGGTCTGCAAATGAAACAGAGGGGAGGAAATGTCGGCTTTACAGACAACCAGCATGCAGGCCCCTATCGCCTGGCTGTGCTGTGGACTGCTGTGTGTGTCTGCTGCTGCTGGGGAAGGGAAGGAAAATAAAAGCATTGGATGGACAGAGAGAGCCAAACAGACAAAGAAATATGGATCATTCTCGAAAAACAGAACAGCGTTATTTTCTCTGCTATTGGGAATTCATAAGACCTCCCCTATGGTGTGCAAGTGATTTATATATATGCTTTCCTCATCTGATATACATTTGTAAACTCTGTGTTGTGTTATGGATGGCTGTGCATAAACCAGATAGTTTGCTCTGTGTCTGGTGTCTGTCTACTCCATGTGGGTGGGAAGGCCTGATGCGGTCTGCTCATAGTTTTACAGGGAGAGCTTCATTGAGATCCAAATCACTAAGCCAGTCTGTCTTTCTGTCTGTCCTATGTAGCCTGACTGGACTGACATTGTGTTATTATCAGGGATAGGAAGGTGGCTGTGTATTCATACCAGCAGGCAGACAGTGTGGAGTGGCAGTCAGCCCTCCCCCCACGCACACACACACACTCCTAGCTCCTGTTTAACAGGCGTGAGGCTTACACAATAATACCTGTGACAACGAGAGAGCTTTTAGCTCTCATCACCCCTGACACTGCATCAGACATGCAGCCACACTCCATCTAACCTCATTACCCTCGTCTGTATCACTGAGTCTCCTGGTCTGCACACCATCATGTCAATGAGAGATTAACTAGAATGGGTAAGATATTGTCTCTCTGTGTAACATCTGTAGTAGACAGTCTCTGCTTTGTCTTGGAGGGGCACTATTTTCCCAGGGTCTCGTGTCTTAACAAAGGACTCCGGACTGCAGAGAAGGCACTTGCAGTAGGTGGAGCTCTTGTGTTGGGTTTGATGTTGGGAAGGTGATCCTCAACCTGCTGGTTGAGGGCTGGACGACTGCCTTTCTCTGTGTGTGTGTGTGTGTGTGTGTGTGTGTGTGTGTGTGTGTGTGTGTGTGTGTGTGTGTGTGTGTGTGTGTGTGTGTGTGTGTGCGTGCGTGCGTGTGCGCGTGCGTGCGTGAGTGCGTGTGTGTGTGTTTCTCTATGTGTCTGTTAAAAAGTGAAATAGGAATATTAATGCAAATATGGCATATTATTTTAGCTTTACATGCTCTTGTACACACACCACCCAGACATACAAATAACACATTTTCTTTTTTCCTAAATTTTACCCCTGTTTCTCCCCAATTTCATGGTATCCAATTGTTAGTTGTTACTATCTTGTCTCATCGCTACAACTCCCATACGGGCTTAGGAGAGACAAAGGTCGAAAGCCATGCGTCCTCCGATACACAACCCAACCAAGCCGCACTGCGCCCGGTCCGCCACAGGAGTCGCTGGTGCGCGATGAGACAAGGATACCCCTACCGGCCAAACCCTCCCTAACCTAGACGACGCTAGGCCATTTGTGCGTCGCCCCATGGACCTCCCGGTCGCGGCCGGCTGCGACGGAGCCTGGGCGCGAATCAAGAGTCTCTGGTGGCACAGCTAGCGCTGCGATGCAGTGTCGTAGACCAATTGACAGAGTTTGAGGACTGGTGGAACATGGAAATTATTAGAAATTGTAATGGATATATTGTGTACTCCAGCTGGGGATTGTGTGTGTGTGTGTGCTTGTTTGTGCGTGGGCATGCGTGCATATATGGTGTGTATTTTATGTACTGCCTGCAACCACATGCCACATTTCTCTCCCAGCTCCCTGACACCTTCATGCACAGGAACAAACATAAATGTCTCTTCATATTCTCTCTCCCTCTGCCTGCCTCTCGCTCCCTCTGCCTGCCTCTCTCTCTCTGCCTGCATTCCTTCTGCCTGCGCCTCTCTCCCTCTGCCTGCCTCTCTCCCTCTGCCTGCCTCTCTCCCTCTGCCTGCCTCTCTCTCTGCCTGCATTCCTTCTGCCTGCGTCTCTCTCTCTGCCTGCGCCTCTCTCCCTCTGCCTGCCTCTTGCTCCCTCTGCCTGCCTCTCTCTCTGCCTGCATTCCTTCTGCCTGCGCCTCTCTCCCTCTGCAATCCTCTATCCCTCTGCCTGCCTCTCTCTCTGCCTGCATTCCTTCTGCCTGCGTCTCTCTCTCTGCTTGCATTCTCTCTCCCTCTGCCTGCGTCTCTCTCTTTCTCTGCCTGCATTCCTTCTGCCTGCATTCCTTCTGCCTGCGCCTCTCTCCCTCTGCCTGCCTCTATCTCCCTCTGCCTGCGTCTCTCTCTCTCTGCCTGCATTCCTTCTGCCCGCGCCTCTCTCCCTCTGCCTGCGTCTCTCTGCCTGCATTATCTCTCCCTCTGCCTGCCTCTCTCTCCCTCTGCCAGCCTCTATCTCTCTCCCTGCCTGCATTCTCTCTCCCTCTGCCTTCCTCTCGCTCCGTCTGCCTCTCTCTCTCTGCCTGCCTCTCTCTCCGTCTGCCTGCCTCTCTCTCCCTCTGCCTGCCTCTCTCTCTGTCTGCATTATCTCTCTCTGCCTGCATTATCTTTCCTTCTGCCTGCCTCTCTTTCCCTCTGCCTGCCTCTCTCTCCCTCTGCCTGCCTCTCTCTCCCTCTGCCTGCCTCTCTCTCTCCCTGCCTGCATTCTCTCTCCCTCTGGCTGCGTCTCGCTCCGTCTATCTCTCTCTCTCTCTGCCTGCCTCTCTCTCTCTGCCTGCCTCTCTCCGTCTGCCTGCCTCTCTCCCTCTGCCTGCCTCTCTCTCTGCCTGCATTATCTCTCTCTCTGCCTGCATTATCTTTCCCTCTGCCTGCCTCTCGCTCTCTCTGCCTGCATTCTCTGTCCCTATGCCTGTCTCTCTGTCCCTCTGCCTGCCTCTCTCTCCCTCTGCCTGCCTCTCTCTCCCTCTGTCTGCCTCTCTCTCCCTCTGCCTGCCTCTCTCTCTCTCTCTGCCTGCCTCTCTCTCCCTCTGCCTGCCTCTCTCTCCCTCTGCCTGCCTCTCTCTCCCTCTTTCTCTCCCTTCCCTGCATCCTCCTTCTCCTCCTGTATTCTACCGCAGGCCCTCCATCTCTCCGGCCTGTCAGCGTGCTTTTTCATTTGGCTTGTTGCTACAGGGGGCTCGGCGCTGGCAGATTACAACTCGGCAGCCAGTCATTTTCGATTTATCTGAGCGCACCTCCCCCCAGTGCCTCCTCCTCCCCCCTCAACCTGCCAAGCTTGCTCCCTGGCTAGCATCAATCCAGACACATAACAATTCCTCTGACCCCCCTCTCCCCCCTTTTCACCCTCCCTATTTTCCTCTTTCGATTGGCGAGAAAATTTAGCTCACAAGCCCTGAGACAAAAAAGAAATATTGTGGCAGGGGAAGCATTTAAGTTAGAGGAGGCAGCCAGGGCTGTATTATTACTTAGGCCTCTGTCACCGGTGATGACCCGGGAGAGTGGAGGATATCGATCGCGTGTCACTCAAGGCATTCAGCAGATTGCATTGACAAAGCTTGTCGGGGCCATTAATAGCAAGGTTAGCAGCCTTGGCTGGGACCCAGGAGAAAACTCTAACTGTGCCCCATTACATGGTGACTTTTAACCATTCCCCCGGCTCACAGAGTGGATTGATAACCGTAAGGAAGTCATTTTACTCTCATAATTGCCTTCCTGTGGTTGACATTTGTGGCCCTAAGAGCCTGTAAAAGAGCCTTTCAGAGACAAAGGAGGAAGACGGCTAGCATTGTCTGGTTGATTTCAGAAAAAAAACTAAGACGTGCTGCACTAAACAAAACATGGCAGAGCGCAAAACCAAAAGATGAAAAGGAGCGACATAAGTGTGATTTATGGTTTGAAGGAAGTCCATTACTTGGAAGAGGAAGCCCAGACCAAAACAAAAACAGAGTGAGGGCACAGTTTGTAAAGAAGGTCACAGAGTAATTACTTTGCCCTGGTAAGATCCCTGATAGCCACTGAACGCTCTTGGGGAGATGGAAGTAGAAAAAAATGACAAGATTTCGATCTGGCTGTAATTCTCAACGTCAATACAAGCAGCGCTGAGGACTTAAATAGTCCCTTTTCGTGCCTAGATATGTGGAACTGAAATGTAACAGGTCCCCTGTGTGCAGTAATATGGCTTGGACACAGGTGGGGAAGCTATTTGTGCCAGCTGCCTTGCCACTGGTAGGTGCTGACAGGTCTCGGATGGCAGGTAGCTATTTACAGCAGCGTGTAAATCAAAAAGACGTAACTGATTCTCTTCAGCGTTCTGCTGTAGACTCCTCCATTTCACCATACTGGGGAAACATACAATAATGAAATCCGTTGGAGGGGAATTATCACTGCTTGGGGAAAATATAAATACAAAGTTCTCATCCTCTGTGAAAGGATCACTCATTGAACTGGTATCCGGTACATGGCCCAGTTGCTGAAAACAGTTTTTTTCCTGGTAGCCATTCATGTTATGCAAGCGTGGCATGTCCCATCCCTCCATCGACTGTCTGTCTGGCTCTCCTGTGCTCAGTTGTGATGTTGTTAAAGAGGAGTTAGCCTTGTATCCAGGTCATTAACAACTAGCTAGAGTGGTGAGTGGAGGTGGAACTGGAAGTATGGATGAGAATGTGGAGAATGCCAGGCTGGGATTGTGAAGAGCAGGAGGCCTGAGGAAGGAGGGAGCCGAGCGTTGCTCTGTGCTCATATAGACGCCATTTCCCCCCTGCTGTTGACTCCATTATGTCCACATTCCAGCTGCACTTTTATGGCCTGATGGGATCATAGGGGAACGATTGCACTGTTAATGCTATTACATTGTAATGTTAATGGTCATATCCCTTATTCATCTTGGTTTACTTGTATTATACTGTACATTTGGAACCACTGTGGACCCACAAATTGCATGGTCCGTTTTTAACCTCTGTTATAGTCTAGGTTTCCAAGTAATTCCTGACAAAGTTTGTGATTCCATCATTTCCTACACAGTGCCAGTTAGCGACACCATATTCAGAAAAGGGTCAGCCTCTTGTAAGATAAATGTTTTGTTTTGTTGTTTGTTTAACTCATATAGCCAAGTATGTGAGGTCGCCAGCTGACTGGGGAGGTGCCTGAGCTGTTCAGATGCTGCTCGTACTGCATTAGGACTTCTCCACCTATAGATTCATGAGTTAACCTTGATGTGAGTTGTTGATCCTGGATCGTCATTTAATTGTGTTGATTCTGAATCGTGAAATCAGCATGTGTACTCTGCTACTGCACTAACATGTGATCTGACATGAGGTCAAAGGTCAAATACAAGGACTTAAGTCATGCAAAGGTCAAAGAAAATTCCTGCCAGCTAGCATCAAGCTGATAGAGAGCCTAGTGTTGTTACGACGTTCTCTATTGCAGCTCTAGTGTGCCCGTCACATTTAAACCAAGCTGATGAGAAAGTAGAAACAGATGCTGAGTAGTCCTCCTCTAAAGTAGAACAAGCCAAGTCAACTCTTGGCCCAGTTCCTATTAATACATTGGCGCCTTTTGTACCATCTTATTTTATGGCCTTCTAATAGTAGACGTGAATTTCAGGAAGGCGGCTAAATGAAGAAGGTTTACAACAGGGCTCCTGTTGTAACCTTGCTGCGCACGGCCTCGGACAGGCACCCCTGTCGGCCAGCCAAAAGGGAACCGTATATTCTCTAAACAGATTTTACAGTCACTCTAATCCCCCAGCCTGCAGCCCAGGGGAGCTAAACACGGGTAAGGTGAGACGCTGCGCTCTCGTTCCCTTGCACCGTGGCCAGCCAAAACAGGCCAGGGCTTCTGTCCCCTAGGCCGATAGCCCGGCATCCTGTTCCACAGAGGTCACGCCCACCTGCTGATTGGAGATCAGCTGATCTAAGCTCTGCTGTAATTTACAGCCCTCCTGCCTCACTGTTCCAGGGATCACAGATCAATGAGAGACAAGCACCAGCCTGCCATGACCTAATCAAACCACTCACTGCTGTGCCCTGAAGCCAAAGGGTGTGACTAACTGGTACTAGTGGACAAGCTATTAGTCACCCAGCACAACTTGTCTTGTATTTATAGTCCTGTTATTGCTGTGTGACTTTAGTTCATATCTAGTCAGAATGTATGCGTATTACTAGTCATGTATGTGTATCAGCCATACAGGATATCCATTAGTCATATATAGGTAGAGCAGTGTGGGTGTGGTATTAAATTACAGCCATTTTGTCCATTACTGCTGGCTAGTCGCTGTTAATGGACATAAATTGCAGGTTTATTGTGTGACCTTTCCTTTTAAAGATTTGAGTGGAATCGTTTTAAACGAATCTCCCGTTTGACCATTTTTCTCTGCTTATTTACTGCTTTACATTCAGGCTGGGAGCTTGCCCTGCCTCAGGTTCTGCTATAATGGCACTGCAATGACCTATTTAGATCTTATCTCCTTAATAGCAGGAGCCAGGCGACAGCACACTCACTCCGCCATTTTGAAGAAATAATGTGTATATCTTCTTCCCCGCTTCTGAAAGGCTCCGTTTGTGCATTTTGGAAGCATTTGTTTATCATATTACCACCACACATGAGCCGCGCACAAGGCTTGACCCGGTGTTAAGTGTCCGCACTAAATTTCATTGCCTCCATCTACTGGAAGGCCTGCCAATATACTGGCAGTGAATTCCTGGAGGAAGATATGGCAATAAAAAAGAGCAATGATAGCCTCCTGCAAGCCGAGAGGAGAGGAGCCCTTTTTCCTTTTTTCTCTCCTAGCAGCACACTTTATTGAGGTGTGACTTGGCACTGAGGCTGGCCAGGCAGCTCAGGGAGCTAGCTGTAACATGGCACTGAGGCTGGCCAGGCAGCTCAGGGAGCTAGCTGTGACTTGGCACTGAGGCTGGCCAGGCAGCTCAGGGAGCTAACTGTGACTTGGCACTGAGGCTGGCCAGGCAGCTCAGGGAGCTAGCTGTGACTTGGCACTGAGGCTGGCCAGGCAGCTCAGGGAGCTAGCTGTGACTTGGCACTGAGGCTGGTCAGGCAGCTCAGGGAGCTAGCTGTGACTTGGCACTGAGGCTGGCCAGGCAGCTCAGGGAGCTAGCTGTGACTTGGCACTGAGGCTGGCCAGGCAGCTCAGGGAGCTAACTGTGACTTGGCACTGAGGCTGGCCAGGCAGCTCAGGGAGCTAGCTGTGACTTGGCACTGAGGCTGCGGCTTAGTGAGATGGCTAGCTGAAAGCTGATATTGAAGTAACGACTCGGTGGCATGGATGGGGGGGCTTGGGAATAATGTAATTAATTGCACACAAATTTCTTTGATGAATAGTTATGTGGTGATAAGCACTCCGCTGAGCAGCTGAAGGTCTCAGGCTTCTCTCTCTTTGCAGCTGTTTCACTCTGGGAAAGCTTCTCATGTCTCTCTTCCTTCTCTTTCTCTCTCCTTCTCTCTCTAGTGTTGCCCCACACTCCCCTTTCTCTCTCCTTCTCTATCGCCTCCTACTCTTTCTCCCTCTCTCTCTCTTTCTCTCTCTCTCCCTCCCCTTTCCTGTCTCCTCTCTCTGTCCTTCCTCCCTTATAGCCTAGGGGGATTCTGCTGTGGCCAGGGTGGGCAGGGGAGATGGAGGTGTTTTAAAATGGTAAGGGAGGCGATGGGTAGAGGAGGTATTTCGTTGCCACACGGGGTCCTATAACAAGGTAATCTGATATGATCTGAAAGAGTGGAGGTCTCCCGCTGCTCTTATTATCCTCCTACCACCTCTCCCTCCTTCCAGCACCTCACACCACTCAGTTCATTATTACATCTGGTAATTGTCCCCATAACTCAGTGCAGCTGACTACAGCATTATATGGCCATTTGTACAGAGGGAAAAAGGTGATTGCGTTGCAGCTGCAGAGAGGATGGATGTTAAAAGCATATTGATTTGTCTGTAATGTCGTCACAGATTTATGTCTGTGTATAAATGCAGCCTCAAGTGTACCCACCCCCACCACACACCTTCTACCCCCCAACTCTGTAGTGTGCTTTGGCACCATTGCTTTGCTGTGAACCATCACATTCCACCACAGAGTGACTGTGATCGTGCTCTGTGGGCTAAGCCTGTCCTCAGGGTGCATTAGGCCTGTGGATCTTCCTGCCACTATTACAATAATGTCTGACTAGGTCGCCAGAGGTCACGGCATCCACTTGATCATGGTAACGGCAAAGAGGTATAAGAGTGAGATGGAGCGTTTCCATGGCAATCACGCCGCACCCCACAGAAATGTGAGACACTGATGAAAACTGCTGTTTCTGTTCTGCCCCTAGCTATAGTGACAGCTAGGCGACGTTGTCATTGGTGTCACAGCCAGAGCAGAGGCATTGGGCGGCTAAATATTCCAATAACCTCAAATGCAGTGAGCTCCCAAAGTATTGGGACAGTGAATTGTTGTTGTTGCTGTTTTGGCTCTGTACTCTAGCACTTTGGATTACAATGACTATGAGGTTAAAGTGCAGACTGTCAGCTTGAATTTGATGGTATTTTTAGCCATATCGGGTGAACTGTTTAGAAATTACAGCTTTTTTTCTACATAGTCCCCCCGATTTTAGGCGACCAAAAGTAGTGGGAGAAATTCTACGATATATGAATTAAAGTAGTCAAAAGTTTAGTATTTGGTCCCATAGTGAATAACGATGAGTGAGAAAGTTACAGACGCATAAATATCATACTCCTAAAATGCTAACTTCCCCTGTTATTGTAATGGTGAGAGGTTAGCATGTTTTGGGGGTATGATATAAAATGCTAACCTCCCCTGTTATTGTAATGGTGAGAGGTTAGCATGTCTTGGGGGTATGATTTTTGTGAGTCTGTAACTTTCTCACTCATCATTATTCATGATTCATTCAGGACTATCCATAATCATGGTAGCATCCACATTAATGTAGAGGTCTTTAGGAACATATTCTATTCTTATTTACAATAAAAGTGTCTACAAAATTACATTACATGATTTACCATGAATTTCTATTGGGCACAAAATAATCTGAAACACGAGCAAAACAAACAGCAAATGCGTCCAACAAGTTTGTGAAGTCACAAGCTTGATGTAATCATTGCGTGCTAGAAATATGGAACTAAATACTCAACTTTTGACTACTTTAATACACATACGGTGCCTTCGGAAAGTATTCAGACCCCTTGACTTTTTCCACATTTTGTTACGTTACAGCCTTATTCGGAAATTGATTAAATATACTTTTTTCCTCAGCAATCTACACACAATACCCCATAAGGACAAAGTGAAAACAGTTTATTTTTGTAAATGTATTAAAAATAAAGAACCCAAGAATCATTTATTTACATAAGTATTCAGACCCTTTGCTATTAGAATCGAAATTTAGCTCAGGTGCATCCTGTTCCATTGATCATCCTTGAGAAGTTTCTACAACTTGATTAGTCCACCTGTGGGAACTTCAATTGATTGGACATGATTTGGAAAGGCACCCACCTGTTTTTATAAGGTCCCACAGTTGACAATGAATGTCAGAGCAAAAACCAAGCTATGAGGTCGAAGGAATTGTCCGTAGATTTCCTAGACATGATTGGGTCGAGGCACAGATCTGGGGAAGGGTACCAAAACATTTCTGTAGCATTGAAGGTCCCCAAGAACACAGTGGCCTCCATAATTCTTACTGTAAATGGAAGAAGAAAAAGTTTGGAATCACCAAGGCTCTTCCTAGAACTGGCTGCCCGGCCAAACTTATCAATCGAGGGAGAAGGGCCTCGATCAGGGAGGTGACCAAGAACCCAGATGGTCACTCTGACAGAGCTCTTACAGAACTCTAGAGTTATAATGTGGAGATCGGGGAATCTTCCAGCAGGACAACCATCTCTGCAGCAACTCTTTGGCCTGAATGCCAAGTGTCACATTTGGAGGAAACCTGACACCAACCCTACGGTGAAGCATGGGGGTGGCAGCATCATGCTATGGGGATGTTTTTCAGCGGCAGGGACTGGGAGACTAGTCATGATCGGGGTAAAGATGAACGTAGCAAAGTATAGAGAGATCCTTGATGAAAACCTGCTCCAGAATGCTCAGGACCTCAGACTGGGGTGAAGGTTCATTTTCCAACAGGACGATGTCCCTAAGCACATAGCAAAGACAACGCAGGAGTGGCGTCGAGACAAGTCTCAGAATGTCCTCGAGCGACCCAGCCAGAAACTGGACTTGAACCCAATCGAACATCTCTGGAGAGACCTGAAAAGCTGTGCTGCAACGCTCCACATTCAACCTGACAGAGCTTGAGAGGATCTGCAGAGAGGAATGGGAGAAACTCCCCAAGTACAGGTGTGCCAAGCTTGTAGCGTCCATACACAAGAAGACTCGAGGCTGTAATCGCTGCCAAAGGTGTTTCAACAACGTACTGAGTAAAGGGTCTGAATACTTAAATAAATGTGCAGAAATGTCTACCAACCTGTTTTTGCTTTGTTATTATGGGGTATTGTGTGTAGATAAGGGTTGATTGTTTTCTTAATACATTTTAGAATAAGGCTGTAACGTAACAAAATGTGGAAAAAGTTAATGAGTCTGATTACTTTGGAAATGCACTGTATATGTGAATTTGTCCCAATACTAAAATGGAGGGACTACATTATGTACAAAAAGTGTGTTCATTTCTAAATGGTTCACCCAATATCGATGAAAATACCCTCAAATGTAAGCTGACAGTCTGCACTTTAACCTCATAGTCATTGTACCAAAACAACAAATGTGTCACTGTCCCAATACTTTTGGAACTCACTGTATGTCAATTGGAACATGGGGATGTACTGTATTGGGAAATAAAGACGATGCTTCTGCTGTCTAATGCTTCTAAAAAAGACACTGAATGATGCATTTTAACTGTGTCTTCCCATGACCTCTATACCACACACAGACCAACTAAACACTAAACAAATAAGGGCAGTGGGACCCCAGTGAACCCTGATGCCCAGTGACAGGCTGTGACTGTGGGTGGCTGTGGACGTGGAGAGGAGGTGGGGGGATGGAGGGCGCCTGTCTGGGGTGGTTAGAGCGCTCAGGCCTCAGAGCCAAACACAGGGTCAGGCCCGGGCCACGCTGGTTACCGCCGGTTACGCTCTGCCACACAGCTGCTGTCGGAACGATGACAGAGGAAGCTGGCCCAGTGCTTTACAGGCCCTGACGGCCCCTGTGTCCCACTTTCACATTATGTTCTCCTCGGAAGAAATGCGTTGTGGGTTAACTGTGCCCGACTGTTTCCAACTGCTACTGTCTGCTGCCAGTCCAAAGGTGACACGCTATCACCACGGGGCTGATGGGAAATGTAGTCTCTCACCCCCCTATGCTTAGACGGGGATTATTGCTATGAATATCATCATATGTTTTTACTATTCAGAATATAAGCATATCCTAGGCATTTGGCATGCCTTTTGTTCCATGAATAGTTTAAAGGGAAATCTTTTCATGCTCATCATTAGGGAATCTTGAAAAATGTAGTGTAATGTCTTGTCATTGGTTTGTCCTCAAGCTACACAGTAATCTGTGTGTGCTGTAGGCTAAAAACTCCTCCAGTTTCTTATGTTAACTGCTGAGTTGTGCAGCCTCCAGCCTTTCAGGTTTTTTGGGAGTTCTTTATAAGAACTTTGTGACATCTGCTGATGTAAAAAGGGCTTTTGATTTGATTTGTTTAAATCCATTATATATAGACCTCTGAAGGTAACATAAAGGAGATATTCAAAGTGTAGTCACTGGAAACCAAAGGGATTTGACAGTGCAGCAGAAAATAGAGCGTTTATTATAAGCAGCCCGTGCTAGCTAGTGGATTATCTATAAAACGTTCATGGTACTCCCTCAGTAGCAAGCAGCCGTAAAACTTCTCGAATGAGGGACTTGTTCATTTACGTGTTAAAGCAAATTAAAAATGTATAAGCGCTTTTAGGTAAATGAGATCCTCTTTCATTGTTGGCCTGATGGGAGGAATACTGAGAGGACAGGTTAGCTATGCTGAAAGCCGAACGCAGAACAACAATAAAAGCCCTTAAATTGTTCCAGGTTTTATTACCGCTGAGTTCCGCAGCTGCTGTTGTGCGTAACTAAGGGAAACCAGGAGCTGATAGCAACGGAATCCCACAGGAGCTAGCATAGAAAGCCGGGCCAGCTTTCACATTTTTTTTGTGTGGCGGATGGAGGGGGGTGGGTTGTGTACAGCTCTGTCAAAAAGGCCTGTGTGGTTACACACATTAAGCAGGGCCCACTTTTGTGTTTGATTGCATTTAGTTGCTAGTGGAGCCCTTGGGAATAAGTCAATATGCTTGTAAAATTTGTCCGCAGCACTGGCAAAGCACTTTTCACTAAGTGGGTAGAGGAAATAATTGACTACACATGTTGACGATAATCCCGTAAAAACCTTCAAAGGCTGTTTTCAACCTCCATTCTAATGTGAAAGCGGCATCTTAAGGGAGATATTTCTTCCCTTGAAAATTCTCATGTAGGAAAATTGGTATTGTTCAGGTCATGTTTGGATAGATGAATAGCACTTCCTCAGCTCAGCCGCCCATACTAGCAATACTGAAATAAAAAGCATTCCGTTTAAGTTAGTCTTCTATTGATTCAGCCTTCTTTTATAAACTAGGCTATCTGTATTGTAAGTGGCAGCCATCTCCTTTTGTGAGGCAGTTCTCCATAACAGTTAGCTTGGGCATTTGTATGGCCATTGAGGTAACAGTGTCGTAGATGTTTAGTTGTTTAGTTCAGGGTGAGTGACATTACATCCAAATATGGAAGGTATCAGAGCTCCAACTTTCTGTGCATTCTAGAGATGTAATACCTGGAAATTGCTTAACACCACAGCTCTGTGTAGATCTGGGTTTGCACAGTGCGGTGAAGGACATTACAGTATGATGTGCTGTTCATTTTCCTGGTGAAGTTGGCTGTGGCCCCTTGCACTTTTCACACAATTGGAAACAAATTCATCCATTCCCTTTTGGCCCATGTAACATAAGAGATAACGTTACCAGATCTACTCTAGGTATGTGTCATCTACTCTAGGTATGTGTCATCTACTCTAGGTATGTGTCATCTACTCTAGGTATGTGTCATCTACTCTAGGTATGTGTCATCTACTCTAGGTATGTGTCATCTACTCTAGGTATGTGTCATCTACTCTAGGTATGATGTGTCATCTACTCTAGGTATGATGTGTCATCTACTCTAGTTATGATGTGTCATCTACTCTAGGTATGTGTCATCTACTCTAGGTATGATGTGTCATCTACTCTAGGTATGATGTGTCATCTACTCTAGGTATGTGTCATCTACTTTAGGTATGTGTCATCTACTCTAGGTATGTGTCATCTACTCTAGGTATGTGTCATCTACTCTAGGTATGATGTGTCATCTACTCTAGGTATGATGTGTCATCTACTCTAGTTATGATGTGTCATCTACTCTAGGTATGTGTCATCTACTCTAGGTATGATGTGTCATCTACTCTAGGTATGATGTGTCATCTACTCTAGGTATGATGTGTCATCTACTCTAGGTATGTGTCATCTACTCTAGGTATGTGTCATCTACTCTAGGTATGATGTGTCATCTACTCTAGGTATGATGTGTCATCTACTCTAGGTATGTGTCATCTACTCTAGGTATGATGTGTCATCTACTCTAGGTATGATGTGTCATCTACTCTAGGTATGTGTCATCTACTCTAGGTATGTGTCATCTACTCTAGGTATGATGTGTCATCTACTCTAGGTGGTATGTGTCATCTACTCTAGGTATGATGTGTAATCTACTCTAGGTATGATGTGTCATCTACTCTAGTTATGATGTGTCATCTACTCTAGGTATGTGTCATCTACTCTAGGTATGATGTGTCATCTACTCTAGGTATGATGTGTCATCTACTCTAGGTATGATGTGTCATCTACTCTAGGTATGTGTCATCTACTTTAGGTATGTGTCATCTACTCTAGGTATGTGTCATCTACTCTAGGTATGTGTCATCTACTCTAGGTATGATGTGTCATCTACTCTAGGTATGATGTGTCATCTACTCTAGTTATGATGTGTCATCTACTCTAGGTATGTGTCATCTACTCTAGGTATGATGTGTCATCTACTCTAGGTATGATGTGTCATCTACTCTAGGTATGATGTGTCATCTACTCTAGGTATGTGTCATCTACTCTAGGTATGTGTCATCTACTCTAGGTATGATGTGTCATCTACTCTAGGTATGATGTGTCATCTACTCTAGGTATGTGTCATCTACTCTAGGTATGATGTGTCATCTACTCTAGGTATGATGTGTCATCTACTCTAGGTATGTGTCATCTACTCTAGGTATGTGTCATCTACTCTAGGTATGATGTGTCATCTACTCTAGGTGGTATGTGTCATCTACTCTAGGTATGATGTGTAATCTACTCTAGGTATGATGTGTCATCTACTCTAGGTATGATGTGTCATCTACTCTAGGTATGATGTGTCATCGACTCTAGGTATGATGTGTCATCTACTCTAGGTATGATGTGTCATCTACTCTAGGTATGATGTGTCATCTACTCTAGGTATGATGTGTCATCTACTCTAGGTATGATGTGTCATCTACTCTAGGTATGATGTGTCATCAACTCTAGGTATGATGTGTCATCTACTCTAGGTATGATGTGTCATCTACTCTAGGTATGATGTGTCAGCTCCAAACTACAGAATAGACGTTTCTATTTAGTTTGAATTTGGGGGAATATATATAATTTTGTAACTATCACATTGGAGATATAGAGGCATGGATACAACTATGATAGTGTGTAGGTTTTATTTAGGTTGCGCTCTGCCAAACAATCACACTGACTGGAAACACTTGTTAATTCTATACTTCAATAAATTCAGGAGGGGAAGGACGGGGGGATGTTTCTCTCCTAACATGAAACAGATTGAGGGAAAACAAGACCTTATTGTGTTGGAATTGATAGCAGATGCACTTAAGATGCACTAAATGTTTCATTAGATGCTAATGTCTTGCTGTGTTTTTAATTGATGTAAAATTAGCCTCTGGAATATTAAAACCATCTGTTTGTTAGCCATGTTCCTGCAGGGTGAATCTTTACCCAGGCTGTGTGGATGAGAAGGTCATTAAACGAATGCATCTGTATGTGTAATGAATATTCAGGGAGAAAAAGGTGTAGATTCACACGCAGAGTGCGTCAGATGTTTATTAAGCCTTCACAGAAGGCAGGAATCGTGGTCACAGGCAGGCAATGGTCAAACGCAGGTAGGCAGTCAAAAACAAACAATACCTCACAACCATACAAACAGAAAGAACTGAACTACAGTGCCTTGCGAAAGTATTCGGCCCCCTTGAACTTTGCGACCTTTTGCCACATTTCAGGCTTCAAACATAAAGATATAAAACTGTATTTTTTTGTGAAGAATCAACAACAAGTGGGACACAATCATGAAGTGGAACGACATTTATTGGATATTTCAAACTTTTTTAACAAATCAAAAACTGAAAAATTATTTTTGAACCATTCCATTGTAGATTTTGCTTTATGTTTTGGATCATTGTCTTGTTGGAAGACAAATCTCCGTCCCAGTCTCAGGTCTTTTGCAGACTCCGTCAGGTTTTCTTCCAGAATGGTCCTGTATTTGGCTCCATCCATCTTCCCATCAATTTTAACCATCTTCCCTGTCCCTGCTGAAGAAAAGCAGGCCCAAACCAGGATGCTGCCACCACCATGTTTGACAGTGGGGATGGTGTGTTCAGCTGTGTTGCTTTTACGCCAAACATAACGTTTTGCATTGTTGCCAAAAACTTTAAACAACACTTTTTATGGATATCTTTAAGAAATGGCTTTCTTCTTGCCACTCTTCCATAAAGGCCAGATTTGTGCAATATACGACTGATTGTTGTCCTATGGACAGAGTCTCCCACCTCAGCTGTAGATCTCTGCAGTTCATCCAGAGTGATCATGGGCCTCTTGGCTGCATCTCTGATCAGTCTTCTCCTTGTATGAGCTGAAAGTTTAGAGGGACGGCCAGGTCTTGGTAGATTTGCAGTGGTCTGATACTCCTTCCATTTCAATATTATCGCTTGCACAGTGCTCCTTGGGATGTTTAAGGCTTGGGAAATCTTTTTGTATCCAAATCCGGCTTTAAACTTCTTCACAACAGTATCTCGGACCTGCCTGGTGTTTTCCTTGTTCTTCATGATGCTCTCTGCGCTTTTAACGGACCTCTGAGACTATCACAGTGCAGGTGCATTTATACGGAGACTTGATTACACACAGGTGGATTGTATTTATCATCATTAGTCATTTAGGTCAACATTGGATCATTCAGAGATCCTCACTGAACTTCTGGAGAGAGTTTGCTGCACTGAAAGTAAAGGGGCTGAATAATTTTGCACGCCCAATTTTTCAGTTTTTGATTTGTTAAAAAAGTTTGAAATATCCAATAAATGTCGTTCCACTTCATGATTGTGTCCCACTTGTTGTTGATTCTTCACAAAAAAATAAAGTTTTATATCTTTATGTTTGAAGCCTGAAATGTCGCAAAGTTCAAGGGGGCCGAATACTTTCGCAAGGCACTGTAAATAGGGAGCTGATGAGACCAGGTGAGAAACGAACACAGGTGAAATCAATGAACAAAAAGAAAGACACGGGTACGTTCCAGAACACAAAGAAACAGAGCTACATTCAAGAACACAAAGAAAATAACACAAGGTTGACTAAGAAAAGAAAAGCAGAACCTTACAGTATGTTTCAACCTGCCTCTTAATTACTGTGTTTATATTATTAATACATGAGCATGGAACAACAGAACGGGCATGTACAGATCACACATGCACGCTGCAAGTACATACACACACACGTGCACGAAGGAAAACACACACACACACACACAAAAGCACAAGCACACACGCAGTACCCCCACCCACCCTTTCTGACTGCACCTATCATCTCTGTACTAGATGTTCTGGAAAGCAGCCATGGTGTGTTCACTGCAAGAGAAGAAACTGTAAAAAGTCAATGAAGTGATAAAATGTGAAATGACTGGCCAGAGTAATGAGAAGACCTAGACCATGGTGATGAACCACTGGTTGCTGCTACTGGGATGAGTGTCCAACTGAATGGACTACTAGTCTCTACACACACACAGACTAGTTTATCACTCAGATATATCTGTACTGGGAGGTCATTCATTCTCAGCTCATCTTTTTGATGGGGCTGATTTATTGTGACCACCTTCCCTTCATTTAGCATGTCTATTAACCACCGTTAAAGGATGAGTCCATCACGCCACGGAGCGGGCATGATCTGCACTTCGGAAAGAAGATTCATTCTCAGAAGTAATTTAAGGAGGCTTTAAGAGAAATTAAAGGGAACAACAAGTCAAGGGAGACATTTTGCTATTCACTGTTTAATAGCTGGGGCCTGCCTGGCCATGTAATGCATCTGAAAGATGATTTAGGCTTATTGAATTGGCTTTATTGGGGGATTGTTCTTTACACGTTTTCTGAGGTCAATTTCATCAAGATTTTGATGTCACAGAGTATATTTTCTACTGATCGATGGAGACCAGTGAGTGTACAGTATTTATACAATCAGTTAGTTTCACTTTCGGACATCAGTCATTTTGATGATACTTGAACTGTTAGATTAATCAAAATCTATTTTACTCCAACATACTGTGACATAATTATTGTCCAATGTGTCAGACTTTATTCTAAGAGATAAGGTAATGCAGACAAGCCCTTAAAATAAACAAAGAAAGAAAATGTGTTTTTGTCACCTACCCCGGATAGGTGCAGTGAAATGTGTTGTTTTACAGGGTTGTGCCCCTGGAGAGAATTAGGGTTTAGTGCCTTGCTCAAGGGCACATCAGCATATTTTTGTCCCTATCAGCTCAGATATTCAAACCAGTGACCCTTTCGGTTTACTGGCCCAATGCTTTAACCGCTAGGCTACCTGCCACCCCTTAGAGCTATCCCATCATTTCATGTGCTATGGATTGGCTTGAATTATGAGGACCACACCATTTATTTTCATAATATGCCTAATCTATTGTTTTTTTTTTACCTAAAGTTACAAAGGAAATGTGATCTATTTAATAAACACAAGAAACCAGCTAAATTGATAAAAGAGTGTATAGCAGGAACAACGGCATCTAGTGGTCAAAACCTGGTACTTTCACACTACTTGTCAAACACAGAGAACTGTTATACTACTGTAGTTGTTGGGGTGGGATTGGCATTAGATGTGGAAAGTCCGTGGGTGGCTTCAGATTTTTTTGGCGGGATTCCATCGTGTCTTACTCATTGGAAGGAAGACGTTTGGTCCAGATCGGATATTGGGGACTATATTTATTGAATGTTATCTTAATCATATAATTTAAAATGGCCAATTTTGTGTTCAATCAATTAGCTTAATTTCTCAGCATTCACATTATATTTCAACAAAATAATGTTTCAGGAATGCTAATCGTATCTTTTACTAACTACGATATTTTACTAACTACTCAGTGCTGCCAGCAGGGACCCAGGTTGGTTAATGAATATTATATTATAGGTCAACATGTTTTGATGAACGACCTGCAGACTGGGGCATAAACAGTGCACAGTGCCATCACTCCCATCTTTCCATGTCCTTACTTCAGGGCTCTATTACTGTGCCAGTGTGTATGCCCAGGATATTACTTCTCCCTCTCTCTGAAAATATGCAAACTCCCATCAGAGGAATTGGCCTTTAACAAGAAAAAAAATGAGTGAAAATGTGGAGGGGAAGTGTGTTGAAGGTAATTAGTGCTATCACACATGCCGGAGCCCCTGTGTTTGAAGCTCTGTGTGTGTGTTTCTATGTCCTTGTGTTCCCTCCAGCACTGTTGCCTTGTGTGGCCTCGCTCTCTTATCTCCTCTCCCCCTTTAGGCCCATCTGGCTCTCTCTTATCACTCTCAGCACTCAGCCTGGCTCAGTCTTTCACCCACCACTGTATTCTCCCAAGGAAAGGATTCCTTTCACACTGCTAATGGCTACAGAGAAGGGAACATTCTCATTTGAATTATACATTTAATTCAAGGGCTCTTAAGACATTCCCCCTACCCTTTGCCAAATAAAATGTGATGGCCGGTGAGGATGTATAATGAATACTTCACTCAAAAGTGACCTGAATAGTTCAGTCAGTCAGTCAGTCAGTCAGTCAGTCAGTCAGTCAGTCAGTCAGTCAGTCAGTCAGTGAGAGAGAGAGAGAACAGCCCCTCTTAGAGAATACAATCCCTCTGCGTGCTGTCTGTCGTGTCATACTCTGCCTTTTCTATTATGTGGCATTACACCTGTTTACTGCTCTCCTCCACAAAGGCCCCATAAAGCAGTTTTTTTCTGTGCTTTGAAATGAAGCATGCAAGGTTTTGCAAAGGTTTGGCAATGCTGGCTGGTCTGGTCTGGTTTTGGTCTGGTCTTCTGGGTCTGGAAGGAAGGAGTATTGTGAGGAAGCTTCAGAGGACATGAATTGCGGACTTGGACCACAACGGCCCGTGGCCTCCCAGGAGTCCCACATTGTTATCTTCAGACTCCTGGAGGGCTCAGATGTTCTTGGATCGCACATCTTCCTCCTACTCTTTGCTCTCTTGCTTTTTATTTTCTGTGTCTTAGTGAGTCTGACAGTGTCTGGAAAGTGACACCTGCAGAGCTCCTGTAGTCTCTGTATGGGGCTGTCTGTTTGTTGGAAGGGAAGGGAATACGGCTTTTGAAGATTTTTGAAGACTTTTGTTTCTCTTCTCTGAAAGGTTGATAGGGATTTCACAGTGGGAGCTCATATGCTGGCTGTCTTGTCTGTCATTGGCAGGCTGGAGTGACTGCTGCTGGCTCAAGAGGCCTATAAACATGACAGATTTACACATACACCACAGCGCTTGCTGCCAACACGCACAGATTCATGAATTTTTTTTCTTCTGTCTGTTGGATAGGGATTCCCAGCTCAGTCTCCTCAGCCAATATCATCTATGTAAAGCTTAGAACCAAAGCCCTGTTGCAACATCTTCAGCATGTTAACGTGTGTCTGACTGTGTGTGTTTGTTGTCTTTCAGCTGAAGCCAGGCCAGAACAACTGCAAGGACAGCGACAGCGAGAGCGTGAGCGGAGGGTCCAAGCCTTTTGTCGGAAGCAGCTCCAGAGATAGGCTGAGTGACGTAAGTAAACAAACAAATAAGCACACAAACAAGACGTGACACTAACTGTATGCCTACACAGTACAATATAACTTAAACGCCTCATGAGCTTAGTTCAACTGTCGAACCCCATCAGAACTCAAAATATAAGCGTGTTTTACTCCAATGTTTGGAAACAAAGTGACTTGCTCCATCATTATCAGTCGGATTGACCCCAACCAACATTTCGAGCTTTATATATGGTTGAAAACAGGAGATTCTAAGCTTAACTAAGGATAACTTGTGTCTCAACTCTGAAATTTAGCGCAGTAGAGTTAGTTACAACAGAGATATCCCCGATCAGCTCTTTAGAGAAAATCTGCACTGAAGTTTGCTGTTTGTTTTCAGCGTGACACTGTTTGCATTTTGCAACACAAGTGCTACTGTAGAAGACATTATGTCTGTTATTTCGCATAACTTGTAGCTTGCTTGCTAGTCATTTAAAAGTTTGACAAGTTAACGTGTTTAAAAATTAGTTTGTGGGTAAGCTAGCAAGCTAAACCGCTAGTTATCTAGCGTGTCAGTTGATTGTTAGCTAGCCAATGGCTCATTTTGAAAGTTGGATCTTACAGTATCGTCTGAGGCTTTAAATACCACACTGATTTTGACATTCAAAATCATTTTGTTGGCTAAAAAACATGTTCAGGTGATTTCTTTTTGAATCCCAAAACAGACAATGTCAACATTTAGCCTCAAACATGTTTCTACTGCTGATTGCCGCTTTAAAGGCGATCTTTGGGTTGATTTGTGTCTTTGGTGAAGATTACATGAGGTTTGACAAGGTAAGTTTAAGTTACTCAAACTCAAGAAGATTCTGATTAAGATACATTGTGTGCTGCATATCACAGCCAACAGGTAAGTTCTGCTGATGCTGTGGACTGATAAAAACGTCATGTGATTTGCATTGGCCCTACACCAATAAGAAGATCTCCAGCCTGGTGTTGTCATTGGCTGTCCGCCAGGCTCCTTCTGGTGAACAGGGCTGTACAGTTACAGTTAGTGTTGTAACCATATACTGTACACACAGAGGTTTAGTACTAGAATAAGGACATCCTATTTACCCAGTGTCTTGTTCCTCAGTCTCAGTTCTTTAGAATCTAAATGTAAATGTATTTCATTTATTTATTCAACCTTTATTTAACCAGTCAATAGAGATCAAACTCTTATTTACAATGATGGCCTGGCACATAGGGTGAGAGATCCCTCTCTGTGCTGGCTTGGATATGTAAGGAGAGCAGACTGGTGCTAGGAAGGCTCTAAAGGCTCTGTAAAGGCCTGCTATACAATCTGGCAGACCCCAGCCATTTTACATCTACAGAGGCGCTGCTATCAGATATGGTCCATAATTAAAACTGTCAGTTGGAAGGTGAAGCCAGTTGTTGACAAAGACACGGAGAGAACGAGTGAAGCAAAACGAATTCTGATGTGTAGCTATAGGATGCTTGGCCAGGCATGAAATGAAATAAGTAATTTGATGTCGACATCATACATTTAAATGATACCTGCTGCTTCACCTCACCCTACTGTACTGTAGTAGCAAGGCAGAGAGAGAGAGAAAGAGTGAGCGAGTGAAATCGGAGAGAGAGAGAGCTAGTGTGTATAAAGACAAACAACAACAAAAAAATGAAACTGTGGATGGACACAGTTTTATCAATTTGAATAACTGAGAGCCACCGCTGTGCGTGGCATGGAAAATGAACAACAGCCTTTAATTTGCCATCCATTAGTCCACGCTGAGCAATATGGGCTTGGAGAAGAAGACTTACACAGTGCTGTCATTCAGGGCCTGAGGAGAAGACGGACATGTGATAACCTTTTGGTTTAAATTATAGGGCAACATAGTCCAATGTATTGAATAATAAAATAGAGAGTATGATTCGACGTGGAGCTATACATTATATGTGGACTTCAGGATTGGAATGTGAGAGAGTCACCCGTTTCGTGTCCTTTGTGGTCTTCCTTTAAACAAAGTGCAACTTATAAAAGCTTCATAAAGCATTCATAAAGGCTTCCTAAGCACTACATAAATGGGTCATGAATCATATAACCCATATGTCATGCTCTATAAAGGATTCATAAATGTGACAAAACCCCACTATGTCAAATGTTACATAAACTAGTGTTTTTTAAAGAGTGACATAAGTCCTGCTTAAAGGTGCACTATGCAGAAATTGCTCCACCATTTTCTGGTTGCTAAAATTCTAATAGTTTGCTTAATTTCAGTTTATCTGATATAACAAGCAAGTGTAGACTGTTTGTATTTGTATTTATTATGGATCCCCATTAGCTCCTGCACTCTTCCTGGGGTCCGGCAAACTAAACTTAAGCACGGGAACCATATAAATAGCGCACCTAAAACAGATCTACTGTTTCCTAGACTTGCTTTCAATGAGAATGACAGATCTATAACTCACATTTCTATGTGCATTTGGTCAGATCGCCCAAAAAGTTTTGCAGCTTTATTATAGGCTTTATAAATCATATTAAAATGACGCTTCACAAGCATCTATAACCTTGTCATGTCATATTCTACAAAATATCTAGGAGTGCCCAACCTCTTTCCATCTTGGGTGCATAGCCAATATTGTCCCTGACCCTAACCTTCCCCAAAATGCATTGCTGCAATTATTGTACACCCTAATTGCCCAGTGTTTGAGGATAAATGCCTCATATTACTTCCCTCTCTTTCAACTCACATACCTCTGAATGTGGTAACACATCTTGTATGTCCTGAAATTATCTTTACTTCTGTTTGAACATTTCTTTAACCCATCCATAAGTTATGTGTTGTGGTTGTTAAGATATTTTTGTCCTCCACATTATCTTTCACCAAGACAGCCTTTTAACCACAATGTGTGTCCTGTGAGAGTTGAATAAAGCCAGTCCTCCACAATATCTATCTACCTGTCTGGCATGGAGGGCCAGAGGGCCTGTCCTCTCTGTGTGTCTGAAGGGAGCTGCTGAAAGCTGGGCTGCGTGAGGACAGTGTTTTTGCCACTTTGAAAGAGTCACGCTATAAGAGGACCCATCTCAGGCCCCCACGGGCCTCTGAACAGTCCCGCCTGGCCACGCTGTAAAAACCCACTTCACACATCGCAGGAGGCGACAGCTGAGACCTCTGTAGCAGAACCACTGCCCCAGATGGAGGGTGAGGAGAGGGAGATGGGTTGAGAAAGGGGGAGGGGAGTACGGGTGAAGAGAGGGAGAGGGGGTGGAGTGAGAAAAAGTGGGTGAGAGAGAAGAGGGGTTGAGATCCTGTGAAAGCCATGTTGATAAACCTGAAATATGGTCTGATTTTCTGGCTTATAGTAGGCACCTGTGAAGAATGTGATACAAGGCCGGCCTGTTGCTTAGCTTGAAATATTCACCAAGGCCAACCCTAAATGTAATTCATATTGCAACATGTACTCATGCACACACACTTGTGTGTAAGCACACACGCGCATGCCACACACAGTGCATCAAAGTGAGTTATTAGTCCTATGGAGCAGTGTGAGGCAGGGCTATGAGTAACCCTGGCCATTTGTTAGACAACAACAGTTTACTAATGATGTTTGCTAAAGGTCTGCCTGCTCCCCTTTCACCCTCTGACTCAGCCTCCTGTGCTACCCAGGTCCTGCCTGGGAGGAACAGAGAGGACTGGATAGGTCAGCCTGGACCCCATCTCCTCTCTCTCTCTCTCTCTCTCTCTCCCTCTTTCCTAGGCAACTCATTAGGTCCTACAAATGGCACATCAGCCTCATTGGGGTTAGCCTTAACCCCAAACCCCAGCTAAATTGGCAGGTAATGCTATATTTACTCTGAAGCCTATTGTCCCCTTTAGGAAGCATTTGATAGGCGTTGGGTTCACAGCAGGCATACAGGCCTCCCCTCCCCACCACCATTGCCACCCTCTGCCCCCGCCCCATCTCCTCCAGCCGCCATCCCCATCCTGGGTGGCAGGAGTCAGACAGGAGTTCTGGGCAGAGGGAGTCTGCTGGATGAGGGTGGGCGGGGAGGCTGGGAGTATTCAGTCGTGTTTAGTCTCTGCGGCAGAGGTGAAATGCCATCATTATCCGGCTGCTTATCAAATAAATTGGCAATTACGGGACTTGGAATGCGAGAAAACAGCACATTACTCTTTTTTTTGTGATTACCCAATGCCCTTGATGAGAGATGTGCGAGAGGGAGAGAGAAAGGCCTGAAAGCGTTTGGTATCATAGCCCGCCAGTCAGTGTCCATCGAGGCAGGCAGGCAAATGGGGACAGGAAATAAATCCACTAATATAGATCCACTAATTCACCATGATCATTCTCCCTTATTTGTCCAGTTGTTTTTTCCTGTTGACAGATCCATTCTTTCAAACATCAGCACAGAAGTTTGTGAATTGTAAGTACCATAATTTATGCTCAACTCTCATTAGCAGCTTTATGGCCATAGAAATACTGATGCAGGTCTCTAGAAACGTTCAGTCTAATACTCATATTGACGGCATATACACTGGTCGTGAAAACCGTTTCTGGACATCAGAACAGAGGGGTGTGTCTCTTTGTTAACAACAGCTAGTGCGCGATATCTAATGTTAAGGAAGTCTCAAGTTTTTACTTGCCTGAGTTAGAATACCTTATGATATACTGCAGACCATACTATTTACCAAGAGAGTTTTCATGTATATTTTTTGTAGTCTATTTACCAGCAGAAACCGATGCTGGCATAAGCAAACAAGAAAATGCACATTCAGAGGCTGTGTTTCTCATGGTCAGTAATTTTAATGCAGGGAGAAAAAAATCTGTATTACCTCATTTTCACCAGCATGTTACCCGTGCAACTAGATGCGACTAAACTCTAGTTCACGTTTACTCCACAAAGAAATGCATACAATACCATGCATGAGAGCACCAGCTGTTCCCAACGACTGTATGATCTCGCTCTCCGTAGCCGATGTGAGTAAGACCTTTAAACAGGTTAACATTTACAAGGCCAAATGAAATACCAGGATGCGTACTCAGAGCATGCTGGTTATGGCTCACATCAACAGTAAGTAAGCATTTCACTGTTAGTATACACCTGTTGTTTACGAAGCATGTGACAAATAACATTTGATTTGATTTGATTTTGATTCAGGAGACAGTGCTGATACAGTAGGTGTTTTACTGCTTATATAGGGTGATTCCTCACGAAACTATGACCGAATAAGGCCACAATTTTTTTTATTTTCACAAAATATAATCAAATCGAATGGTCCTTTGGAGGAAGGATTGTTGATGGTTCATTTGTAGGTGCTACAAAGCAAAGATTGGTATCATATGAAGCTTTACTGCTTGCTCTGTAATATGAGTAGTATTTTGATTTCAATAAAACATGTCTTACATTCATTTATGAATATTGAAAAATATACAAATGTTTTATATATATATATTTATTGAACATAATACACTATGGGCATATCAAAGTTCCAGTGGGATCTCTGCTAGTTGGAAAGTTATGGTACATTGTATACAGTGTAATTGGCATAGTAGGCTATGTAACCAATCGCAGCCCTCCTTTTACTTGCATCATTGCACATCCTGCAAATCACCAGCAGTTGGCAACAATTTATTTTATCCATTTTCACCTTCACTCTGTTGGTAATGCGTACAAATTGGATCAGAAGTCTAAAAGTAGCATATATCCCACTTAGAACATTGATATGCCCGTAAAGTAGTCTCGAAAACCCGACCCTATACAACACAGTGACTAGAGTCTGGTTTCAATAATGGATTTGTTTGTCATACAGGATATACGTCACTGCTTATGTCAATAATGGGAAAAAATCACGAGGCAGACATGCCAGAACGTCGCACTTCAGAACCAAGGTTTGCAGGCAAAACCTTTGCAGTGGTTTTAGTTAAGGTAGTTGATGCAAACAAGCCACTTGTGAAATGCACTTAAAAAAAATAACCTCTGTGATCTCCATCTTGCTAGCTACTATTTTGTATTTTAAACAAGATGATAAAGTGACATAGTTCCTCTGTGCCAAAAGAGTCTATCATTAAAACCAGACCCTAGTCACTGCTTTGCCTAGGATCGTGTTTTCGAGACGACCCGTAGAGTATACTATGTTCAACAGTATATTTTACAAATTAGAAAATCATGTTTATATTTTTGAATATTCATAAAGTCATGTAAGAAAATGATTTACATATAAACACTACTCATATTTCAGGGCAAATAGTAAAGCTTCATGTGTGTCCAGATTTCTCTATCTCTATGTTTATGTCAAATGTAAGTGATTCAATATTTATTTTTTTGTTGTACTTTTTACCTCTTTTCTCCCCAATTTCCTGATATCCAATTGGTATTTACAGTCTTTTTCCATCGCTGCAACTTCCATACAGACTCTGGAGAGGCGAAGGTCGAGAGCCATGCGTCCTCCGAAACACGACCCGCCAAGCCACACTGCTTCTTGACACACTGTTCGCTTAACCCGGAAGCCAGCCGCACCAATGTGTCAGAGGAACCATCCTGGCGACCGTGTCAGCGTGCATGCACCCGGCCCGCCACAGCAGTCGCTAGAGCGAGATGGGACAAGGACATCCCAGCCGGCCAAACCCTCCCCTTACATGGACAACGCTGGGCCAATTGTGCGCCGCCTCATGGATTACCCGGTCACAGCCGGCTGCGGCACAGTCCGGTATCAAACCCCTATCTGTAGTGATTTCGTTAACACTGCGTTGCAGTGCTTTAGACCGCGCTTTAGACTGCTTTGCCATTCGGCAATTTCCTTATTTTTACACATGTAAAAGTACAGACACTTCGATCCCGGGCTTTTAAAAACAATACATGTGGGGCTCAAAACAGGTGGGGCGAACACAAGATGTCAAATGGGCTTTGGAATATTTACCAGTTGCAGTTGGGATACAAGTGCAATGTTCTCTTGTTGTTTCAATTCAATTTTTCCCCAAAAAATTGGCAGACTCGAGTGGTTGACACTATCAAACACATAAGTAAGTGGTCACTCCCTATAGGGCTTAGGACCAACAGGTTATTTCAACATAATGTGCAGGTCTGTCTACGTAATGGGCAGGTCTTTCTCACTGTCTGGAAGTTCTGGCTGCTATGATTGGATAGAGCGTGCAAAGCTGATAGAGCGCGATCAGCTCAGCTGCTTTTTCTGGTGTTGGAGGGCACTGAGAGTGGGCATGATGCTAATGCATACCCAACCTTCCAGTAAGTTGTGATGAACTCATTTACAAAACTCTGTTTTGGACTAGACTCACTTTATGACCAAAATTATCCTATTTACACTTTGTAGTAAATTTTAACACTAGAATAAATGTTTCTGGCTCATATCAATGCCACATAGGCCATTTAAAACCAGAGAAGTTGGTTCTAAGGAGCAGTTGACCTTTACATTTTTTCAAACAGCCCTTCTGTGAAGTAGAAATGCTGGTCTTTTTTTGTCCTGGTTTCATTAGGAATCACCCTGTAGCCTTATACTGTTCTCTCCCTGAGCCCACCTGACAGTCCCATAGGTCATATGGAAGTCGTTTGGTTGTAGCTGTGTTAAGACTGGTCAATGGGTGTGCTGTTGCTCAGGACAGTCCTAATAGGACATGGAGTGTTTCCAACCCAAATTCAAATGTGAAAACTGTGGGATCCTGTGGAATTCATCTGTGTCCAACGTCTTAGAACGTTGTTTTGTAATGAAACCTCTGGAAATGATATCTGGAAACATCTAACCTCTCATATCCATGTCAATCTGAGTTTTTTCTGCTGAAATGGAGCAAGAAGAACAGTCTCCCTCCAGGCTGGTAAACCTGAACCTAGTTATTAGTGGCTTTTAATGAATACATGACAGTATATTTGGAATTCCTTCACGCATGTGGCAAAACGATTCTAACTCTCAAATTACCACTTTTGAAAAACGATTAATGTCATATAATATAGTTGTTGTTTTTAATGATTACTGTGATTATTTCATTTGTTCGAACATATGAAGAAACCACAACGTTTTTGCTGGTATTTTGTTTTTCAACCTCCCAGTACTTTTCATGCCCCAGGGTCTAATGAATTTGTATGTATTTCTCCGTGCCTGGCTGTGTACAAAGGGGATCTAGCCCTTACATTGACCAGGTTGTGTAATCTGGTCAAAGCAGGTCTGTGTGACATTGTGTCCATCCCACCTCCTCAGTACATATTTTGATTATTCCCTGACACACTACTGAAAATGAGGTCACAGCCCCCCTATAATTTGAGATATGCTGGCCAATTTGCTCCGACATGGAAGTTGTAATTGCTAGCATCAATTAATTATCCACTTCCAGAGATTTTTTTCCATCCTCTCTCTTTCTTTCTCTCTCTCTCCCCCCTCTCTCTCGCTATGTTTCTCTCTGTCTCTCTATAATTTAAAATGTTCCTTACTAGAGACAATCATTTAGATATGGAAGTCAGAATGTTATACCTATAATTAGTTAATTATTCTAGTATCATCCCCCTAATTTCTCCTGCTCAGTCAGAGATGGGTTGGTTGTCAGTGTGCGAATGTAGGAGAAACAGTAGGAACACAACACACAGGCAGCCACACACACACACACACACACACACACACACACACACACACACACACACACACACACACACACACACACACACACACACACACACACACCAAGCATTTATTTTGACGTTTTGGCTGACTTAAACATGGCTGCCTGCAGAGCAAGCACACACTGAATAAACCTGCCACCTTCCTTTCATGCCCCCTGATGTTACAGTGCCTGGCCTCAAACAACACCCCACAATCATGGAGTCCTATAATGATTTGTAAGTTATCTCAGAGGAACATGCACATGCTCTGATCATGGTATTCTAACACAAACACACTTATAATTTCACAAAAATGTACGATCGGATTGAAATTAGTTAAGTAAAACATTAGAAATCTCAAAAATGACTCATTTTCAGAGTAAGGCAGGGACATTGTATTTATTCATGAAAAAGCCTGGAAGATACTGCTTGTTTACCCAATATTTTCTCAGAAGTTATGAGCTTCCTAACAAGTACACTTGTCTACGAGCACTATTTCGATCTCTCCCTGTGATTCATTATGTCTGTGAACATCATCTAACTATGTACAGCTAGCTAGCTAGAGGACATGGGTCTGAGAAAAAGAAAGAGAGAGATCTTGAACTACCTCTCCTTTAAAGCGGACAGATGAATAGGCTCTCTTGAGGAAGAGGCGAGACGTGGCTTATTTCCGCCTCTAGCGTTTCAATCAATCCCCATCTCTCCCCCCCCTCTCGCTCTCTCTCTCTTGCCCTCTTTCCCTCTCCCTCGTACACTCCCCCGTCTGCTCCGGCGGCGCTCCCTCTCTCTCTCTTCTTGTCTGCTCTGGCTTGTCGTTCAGGGCCTCATAGTCGGGGTGTCAGGAACAGATTGTGACACTTTGTGACACGGCAGTCGGGGAGAATTACGGCGCGCCTCTGTCCCACTGTCATCTCCCGACAGCCAACTGTCCATCAGGGTTTCAGAGATGGGCCCTCTGGTACTGCTCTAAAGTTCTCTTTCTCACACACACACACACACACACACAAAGCTCCACGGGCGCTGGAGAGAACGCCGCCACCGCTCACAAGTTTTTAACAAGCGCCTGGGTGGATCTAATCTTCTAAAATATAATTAGTGGCAGAAAAGCATGATAATGTGACGGTGTGCAGTGACCTCAGAGCAGCCTTTACGTGTCATAGCGGCCTGCCTGCCTGTCGCAGCGTAGTTCATCTCTGCTAATTATTTACTGTAGCTCAGGGCCTCTGCCATCCTTAAAAAAAGGCATTTGGTCATCCTATTTAATACAAAACACCCCATGTGTCATCAATGGAATATTTTGACATTAAGGGATTGCAGGATATCTAATTGAATGTACTGTGTCATATTATTATAATTAAATATAAAGGCTATTTGAATGAAATGAGATGATCACATACTGGTTCAAGCTGACTTGTGCAGGTAGGATATATGAAAGGAGAGACATTCTACTAGAAGATTAATGGATTTCAGTGGTGGTGTTGAATGTCATTGTTGAAGGTTGAAAGTATTGAGTGTCTGAATTCTATCCATATGTTTTCGGGAATTACATAAATAGAATCAGCCTGAATCCATTCTGACTTATCAAGCCTTCGCCACTGCCAGAGCCTCTGCTACACTTGCCAATCCTATTCCATAGAATTTCCACTGAAATTGGGCATGGATCATGGATCGTGGATAATGGATTACGAACAGCCAGCATCACCATCCTGTTTTGCTTTTCCATTCGTGTCACTCTTTGGCTACATATTGCATCCGCACCCCCTGTAACCCAACCACATTTGTTTTGTCAGATCAGGTTCTGGTAGTGGAGCCTCTTCCCTTTGGTTGTGTCCAAAATGGCACCCTATTCCCTATGCAGTGCACTACTTTTGACCAGAGCCCTAAGGGAAGGACCCTTTGTTCTCTTCCTCTCGGTATGGAGGCTGTTCCGGTGGGGTAAGTTGAATAAGTGAAGCCCAAAGGATTCTCTCTTCACAATGGTCTCACTCTGATTGGATGCATGCGGAGGGAGCCCAAGGAGAGAGCACCGGTTGCCATAGCAATGAGAGCAATGTGGGAACAGGGTTGTGTGAGTGAGAAAAAAGGAGGGGAAGAACAAGATGCATTCTTTAGCAGTTGGAAACACACTACATCAACCAACATACCCCCTTCCTCTCTCTCTCAGATAAACACACATATATATACACACACACACACACACACACTCACTCATACACATACAAACTGCATCACGCATACATCTCTCTCTAGACCCCCTGCAGAGAAGCCTGGCTCGAGCCGCATCCTTCAATCACAATGTCTTGGTGGGGGTGCACCTACTGTAGGCCCAGGCTGGAAGCCAGAGAAAACACAATTCAGCTCACCAGGAGCACAGCACATTCCCGGCTCCCCCTCATAAACATGATTACCGGTCGTTCACGACTGGGTATCGCTTACCTCTCCTGGGCCAACAAATCATCATGACCCCTCTTCCCTTCCTTTCCATTGTTCTCCCCTCTTCTGCTCGTCAGAGCACTGTAAATATCACAGACATCTTTCCCTAGACTTTTTATTTTACGGTGTTTGTCTTTAGGACAAATCTAACATTCTCCCACTCCCTGACTTCTCTAATGCTTAGAGTCTACAAGGAATTAAGGAAAACCTACCTGAATAGAGAGTGTGTGTGTGTGTTCGTGTGTGGATGGGTGTATACACTGAGTGTACAAAACATTAGGAACATGACATAGACTGATCAGGTGAACCCAGGTGAAAGCTATGATCCCTTATTGATGTCACTTGCTAAATCCACTTCAAATCAGTCTAGATGAAGGGGAGGAGATGGGTTAAAGACATATTTTTAAGCCTTGAGAGAATTGAGACATGGATGGTTTGTGTATGTGCGCCATTCAGAGGTTGAATGGACAAGACAAGAGATTTAAGTTCCTTTGAATGGGGTATGGTAGTAGGTACCAGGCCCACCGGTTTGTGACAAGAACTGCAACGCTGCTGTGTTTTTCATGCTCAACAGTTTCCCGTGTCTATCAAGAATGGTCCACTACCCAAAACTTGACACAACTGTAGGAAGCGTTGGAGTCAACATGGGCGAGCATCCCTGTGGAACACTTTCGACACCTTGTAGAGTCCATGCCTCAACAAACTGAGGCTGTTCTGAGGGCAAAAAGGGTTGTGGCTCAATATTAGTAAGGTGTTCCTAATGTTTTGTGCACTCAGTGTATATATTCATGTATGTGTGCAAGGGTGTGGGTGGGCATCCTAGGTAAAGGGGGGTGAAACTTTGGCTTTTGGGCATGGGGGGGGGGGGGGGGGGGTTACAGTATGAATGTTTATTGTCTGGGGAGTCCACAACACAGTTCATGGCCCCTCTGTCTCCCCTCTTTCTCTCCTGTATCTCTGGGCCAAACGCAACACTTTCATATACGTCTCCTCTCATGCATGTGATCCTGCTGGGCTTCCCCTATAACAGTCTATCATAGGTCTACTGTGTAATCTACGCTCCGCTTCAGACTGGAGCTGAACCTTTCATCTGTTAACCATGTCAAGTTGATGTCTCGGACAACATCTTAGTATTTTAATACATGACAGGGTTAATGATTTAAAGGTTCTGTTCCAGTGAACAAGCAGTTAGCTGACAGAAATCCTCAAAGAGTGTGTTGGGACTCCAGAAGTATCTTTCAGCCCACTGTTGTTGAAACGTATGAATGAAAGCTGGGGGCTGGACGTGCCGAGCTTGTTGTATAACCAATGCCTCCGTGCCTCTTTTTAGTGATCAGGGAGTAGCCCTGCCTGGCTCCCCCAGCTGGCAGCACTTAGACTCAGTGGATTACTGTACACTGGCTAGAGCAGGGCAGGTGGGGCTGACTTTATCCTTACTAGACCCCCAAGGAAATGACATGCTCTCCGGGTTGTTTAGCTTTCAGCACTCAGTTAATTCATCTGGCTTTATACTGTTGTTGCCTACTACTGTAGCTCTGTGCATGCAGTGCATGAAGTGAAATAATGTGTAGGAGAGAAGAAGAAAGAGGTAGTGGGCTAGGCATGGAAAACTCATTTGTTGTCCTTAGTATTATGCTAGGAATGTCGGGAGAGATTTTCGGTCTTACGTTCTGAGAACGATCTGATATTATGTTTTAAATGGGTTTTGAGTTGAGCCCAGTGTTTCTCCGTTTTGACAGGCTCCACTTTACAAGGCTGTCCATGTGTATTAGGCCAGTGTTTTTTCTCTGCTTGGGAGAAGGGCATGTTCTGTCTTATTCAGGGCCTGCGAGGCTGACTGGATTGCTATGAGGCTTTGGATGGGAGAAGGGCATGTTCTGTCTTATTCAGGGCCTGCGAGGCTGACTGGATTATTATGAGGCTTTGGATGGGAGAAGGGCATGTTCTGTCTTATTCAGGGCCTGCGAGGCTGACTGGATTACTCTGAGGCTTTGGATGGGAGAAGGTCATGTTCTGTCTTATTCAGGGCCTGCGAGGCTGACTGGATTACTGTGAGGCTTTGGATGGGAGAAGGGCATGTTCTGTCTTATTCAGGGCCTGCGAGGCTGACTGGATTACTGTGAGGCTTTGGATGGGAGAAGGGCATGTTCTGTCTTATTCAGGGCCTGCGAGGCTGACTGGATTACTATGAGGCTTTGGATGGGAGAAGGGCATGTTCTGTCTTATTCAGGGCCTGCGAGGCTGACTGGATTACTGTGAGGCTTTGGATGGGAGAAGGGCATGTTCTGTCTTATTCAGGGCCTGCGAGGCTGACTGGATTATTATGAGGCTTTGGATGGGAGAAGGGCATGTTCTGTCTTATTCAGGGCCTGCGAGGCTGACTGGATTACTATGAGGCTTTGGATGGGAGAAGGGCATGTTCTGTCTTATTCAGGGCCTGCGAGGCTGACTGGATTATTATGAGGCTTTGGATGTCACATCACTTCTATTTTAGAAGCCAGCGTAATTTCCCTTAAACCATAAGGCAAATAAATAAAATAAAGAAATATATCGATAAGAAAAAAAGCCCCCGGAATTATAGTTTTCAGAAGATTTTTCCAGCGACATTATTTCCCTCATGTCACTGGCGTATTTGGAGTCAGAATGGAATTGCCAGCAGTGAAAAAGCAAGACAAAAGGTTCACGAGAAGAGAAATACAATTTTCATTGGTTTCTGCTCCCGTGGGCATCCAGTAAATAGAGGCTTCCAGCAATTAGAAACAGTTATGTGGAATACATTTTTTCTCTCCCATTGTTAAGAATTGCTTTTAAGGCTCACTTATCCATCTGCAATCTAGATGTCAGACCCCAGGAATCCGAAGGATGGCTGCTGTGATGTCATATTTTATGATACACGAGGGCTAGCTGAGGCCTCCCTATCCCTGGCCCTCCCACCGTCTTTGTTTATTTCCCATCTCTCTCGGAGATTCAGTTTAATATGTGCTCCTGTTTATACAGTATGTTTCCTTAAGTCTAATTATCATGCTTTGTTCGGAGCAGCTAGCTGAAGCCTCACAATTAACTGGAGCCAGTGTGTGGTTTTAGGTAGGTGAGATTGGTTTCTGCCATTTTGGATATTATTTGTGAGGTTGGGAGCTCTGTGTTAGGATGGAAAGATTCTCAGTGATGCCACTTATGCCTCCTTCTTAGAGTTCTTATATTTGTTGGTGGCAGAAAATCTAGTATAAAGACAAATTCACAAATCCATTACAAATCACCATACTGTCATTTTAAGTACTTTGGTGGACATTTTTGAAATATGTTTTCCTGGATTACAGATCAGTGGAGAACTAAGAAGGCTTAATTGATTTATTCTGCTGGGTTTCTGCTGTCATTCTTCTGGCCTATGTTCTGTATTTGGGAGTTGGCTCGCTTCAAGAAAGGATATGTCAAACACCTCCTCTGTCTGTGGTGTCAAGCTCTTTTGAACAAGTCATCTTTGAAAGTGTCATCATCATAGGTTGTGTTGTCAAATGTGCTTGGAAAGGCACTTTCTTAAACCCCTGATTTGGTGTTTTCCAGACTCCAAATAACATTGTTGAGTAAATTATACACATTAGATGCATCACAGTGTGTAAATGTTCTGTCATAATTGTGTTGGAAGTATATTAGTATTTTAGCTACTCTTTAAGCTACACAAACCGAGATGCAACTCCTAACAACTCAACATTTGGTCACACTTCAAAAAAATCTGTACAGAACCAAAGTACATTACAGTATGTAGAATATCCTAAAGTAGATAGTAGTGACAGTTATGATACTAAACAAATCTCCTTTGAACTATAATCAGCATCCTTCTCTACTGAACGAGCATTTGCTTAATCTCATTCAACTGTACTGTACATTTCATAGTACTGTAAGTTATTTATACATGATTCATTTCCAAAAACAATAGTCTTTCATCCAGCGCTGTCCTGTCATGTCGGCAGGAAGATTTACACACAAACACACAGACAAACACACGCACGCACGCACACACACACACACACACACACACACACACACACACACACACACACACACACACACACACACACACACACACACACACACACACACACACACACACACACACAGCTCAGGCAGGTGTTTAAGCGGCTTCCTGTCCTCTCCTTATCATCCTACACAAGCCTTCATCCTACTTGTCACACAACCCCATTTGATTACGGTCGATATTGACACAGAAATTGAATAAGTGTATGCAATAAGAAGATTAAGGCTTCCGAAGAGGCGTGTGATGTGTGTGTCCCATTCACTCTTGATGAGGAGCATTGAGCCCCTTTAGAGACGTGACTGGATTTCATACACATAGGTAATCCCATCTCTGGCTGCAGCGCGACGACAACGTGTAAATAGAAAAGAAGGACAGAGATTAATCTGCCAGCCGTCTTTAATGGAATGACAGCAGTCTGGCATCAAGCAGGGGTGAAATTGCATCCAGTCCTTTGTTGGAAAATCGTTCCACATTAATCAGAAATTCGCTTCCCCCTCTCTATTCATCATGTACAAACGTCCCTCAACCCTTCTTCCACCCTCTCTCCTTTCCTCCTTTCTTCCCTCCTTCCCTCCCTATCTTAATATATTACAGGTCATGCTTTCCAGATCATGATTTCAGCTCCAATAAACCGATAAACATATATGAAATTCATCTTGTTTATCACTCCTACCACTACACACAGCTAGCTACCATTCATTAACTCATCTTTCTTCTCACTGACCTTATGTAACATGGTTAAGAGGGGGAATTCCAAAGCATTAGACCTGAGTTGGCGTTCCCCACCTCCTTCATTGATGATTGCCTTTAGTACAGGAGATGAATGAGGATTATCAGGATAATTCATGGCCATGTTTATTTGTGATGCTGTATATCGAGGAAAACCACCCAGTTAAGGATGAAAAGATGATTGTATTAAGACCTCTGTCACAAACGTTGTCCCGCTATCCTATTAGCAATTTGCCAAATTTAGCTAGTTATCTTTATTTAATGATGTTCAAAATAGAAGTAAATCTGGTATAGGATTGTTTTGGTGGGTCCACAGAGAGAATCTAGTGAATGTTGCCATATACTGTGAACTAGTAGAACATTAAAGAAACCAAATTAGATACCAATAGATAACCTCAACTCAGAAAAAAGAGAAACATCCTCTCACTGTCAACTGCATTTATTTTCAGCTAACTTAACATGCGTAAATATTTGTATGAACATAACAAGATTCAACAACTCAGACATAAACTGAACAAGTTCCACAAACATGTGACTAACAGAAATGGAATAATGTGTCCCTGAACAAAGGGGGGGTCAAAATCAAAAGTAACAATCAGTATCTGGTGTGGCCACCAGCTGCATTAAGTACTGCAGTGCATCTCCTCCTCATGGACTGCACCAGATATGCCAGTTCCTGCACCAGATATGCCAGAAAGGAGGAAAGTAGAGAGGGTGGGATGTTACCCCAATCTTCCACCAAGGCACCTGCAAGTTCCCAGACATTTCTGGGGGGAATGGCCCTAGCCCTCACCCTCCAATCCATCAGGTCCCAGACATGTTCAATGGGATTGAGATCCGGGCTCTTCTCTGGCCATGGCAGAAGACTGACATTCCTGTCTTGCAGGAAATCACGCACAGAACGAGCAGTATGGCGGGTGGCATTGTCATGCTGTAGGGTCAGGTCAGGATGAGCCTGCAGGAAGCGTACCACATGAAGGAGGAGGATGTCTTCCCTGTAGCACAGCATTGAGGTTGCCTGCAATGACAACAAGCTCAGTCCGATGATGCTGTGACACCCCGCCCCAGACCACGACGGACCCTCCACCTCCAAATCGATGCCGCTCCAGAGTACAGGCCTTGGTGTAACGCTCATTCCTTCGACGATAAATGTGAATCCTACCATCACCCCTGGTGAGACAAAACCACGACTCGTCAGTGAAGAGCACTTTTTGCCAGTCCTATCTGATCCAGCAACGGTAGGTTTGTGCCCATAGGCGACGTTGTTGCCGGTGATGTCTGGTGAGGACCTGCCTTACAACAGGCCTACAAGCCCTCAGTCCAGCCTCTCTCAGCCTATTGCAGACAGTCTGAGCACTGATGGAGGGATTGCGCGTTCCTGGAGTAACTCGGGCAGTTGTTGTTGCAATCCTGTACCTGTCCCGCAGGTGTGATGTTCGGATGTACCTATCCTGTACAGGTGTTGTTACACATGGTCTGCCACTGCGAGAATGATCAGCTGTCTGTCCTGTCTCCCTGTAGTGCTGTCTTAGGCATCTCACAGTACGGACATTGCAATTTATTGCCTTGGCCACATCTGCCATCCTCATGCCTCCTTTCAGCATGCCTAAGGAACATTCACACATATGAGCAGGGACCCCGGGCATGTTTCTTTTGGTGTTTTTCAGAGTCAGTAGAAAGGCCTCTTTAGTGTCCTACGTTTTCATAACTGTGACCTTAATTGCCTATCGTCTGTATTTGTCTTAACGACCGTTCCACAGGTGCATGTTCATTAATTGTTTATGGTTAATTGAACAAGCATGGGAAACAGTGTTTAAACCCTTTACAATGAAACTCTGAAGTTATGTGGATTTTTACGAATTATCTTTGAAAGACTGGGTCCTGAACAAGGGCCGATTCTTTTTTTCTGAGTTTAAATTACTTTAAGTGAGCTAATAACTATAATTAAGCAGTTTGTCTAGAGAGCATTAATATATCTATAGCCTAACAGACAGTTTGTAATGCATTATAGTGTTGTGGTGCATGTGCATTCAATCCAATTACACTATTGGCTCTGACTTATTTAAAGTGTCACCCTGGCCGTGTTGGGGCCACAGAGAGAGGTCAAAGGGCAGCGCAGGGCCACACAAGCCAGGGGATTGGACAGGATTAACCCAGGTTTGTCACTCGGACCCTGGCTCCCACCTGCCCTTCCCAGAATTAGCCAGGCATTAGCTAGCCTCTGCCAGGGTCATCTGATTCCAAGCCTCCCCCTCTATCCAATTAGGACCTTATCTCCCTGGCCAAATGAGATCAATAAAGTGAAGGCTTGCCCAGAGAAGTTGTGACAATCAACAGCAGGGAGATCACATGGGGGTAGAACACTGCTGGTTGTCTTGGAAGAGAGAGAGAGTATACTGTATACTTCAGTATGCTGTGATGATGAGCTTATGCTGCCTAGTAGTACTGTTTCTGACCTATCCTTTGTGTTTGTGGACATCCTGGTGGTGTAATGCATTTAGAGTTTTCTTTGTGCTTTTCATTCTCAAGTGCAGCCACTTTAGGTTGTTGGGTATTGTGAATAATTAGAGTTTTGCCTCTTATCGTGGATGAATTTACACTGCTGATTTCTGATGACTAAAAGGTACTGCAGAGTAACAACGTCGCAGTAATTGCTTTTTATACATAATGCATGTAAAAGCCACTTTTAAGCGTTATACAATGGGTTGGAGAGCAACCCTTTACGGCTAATGTAGGCCACTGTTAATTTCCTTGTCAATTAGGGTAAAAACGAATGTTTGACGTTTCTAGATGTAATTAGGAAAATAATGAACCTCTACACACGCCCCATGAAAGCAGTCCATTTAGTTCTTCCCCTTCCTTGTCCTCTGTTCTTGAAATGGACTCATTGTGACTCCGGATGAGTTTTAGCGTGAAAGAGGGTCCTGATTAAATGGACAATTTTTCTTAATGGGAAATTACATTTTAGGGGCATTATTCTGTTTTAGTGCAGTTCCCCATCATTTAATTACATTTCTGTGCACTTAGCACAGTGTTACAATATCTAAACCTGCTTTGAATGTCTCCAGACTTTGAACCTCACAGAAATAATAATTGCAAATGTTCAACTCTTTTTTCATTCTTTCCCCTCGCTGTAATAAGTAGCAATTTTAATGTTCGGAAATCGTCCCCAAATCAATTTCTATGATTCAATGACTAACAATTATACATGTTCTAAGGGGGCGGGATTCATTTAAACATGTGCCCTCAAAATGGAGGAAGCATAGAGAAAAAATATATTGTAAGCAGCCCTTCATATTTACTTCTACAATGCTGACACTCTTCCAGTGATTGTATGGTGTGTCCCACAGCCATCTGGCTGAAGGCTCAGTGGGTTGAACAGGGACCCATTCCATTGAATTCATGGCTGGACATTCTCCTCATAGCATTCTGAACATGTGCTTGAATTGGAGAACAATAGGTACAGTTGTCGGAAGTCGGAAGTTTACATACACCTTAGCCAAATATATTTAAACTCAGCTTTTCACAATTCCTGACATTTAATCCTAGTAAAAATTCCCTGTTTTAGGTCAGTTAGGATCACCATTTTATTTTAAGAATGTGAAATGTCAGAATAATAGTAGAGAGAATGATTTATTTCAGCTTTTATTTATTTCATCACATTCCCAGTGGATCAGAAGTTTACATACACTCAATTAGTATTTGGTAGCATTGCCTTTAAATTGTTTAATTTGGGTGAAACGTTTCAGATAGCCTTCCACAAGCTTCCCACAATAACTTGGGTGAATTTTGGCCCATTCCTTCTGACAGAGCTGATGTAACTGAGTCAGGTTTGTAGGCCTCCTTGCTCTCACACGCTTTTTCAGTTCTGGCCACAAATTTTCTATAGAATTAAGGTCAGGGCTTTGTGATGGCGACTCCAACACCTTGACTTTGTTGTCCTTAAGCCATTTTGCCACAACCTTGGAAGTATGCTTGGGGTCATTGTCCATTTGGAAGACCCCTTTGCAACCAAGCTTTGACTTTCTGACTGATGTCTTGAGATGTTGCTTCAATATATCCACATAATTTGTCTGCCTCATGATGCAATCTATTTTGTGAAGTGCACCAGTCCCTCCTGCAGCAAAGCACCCCCACAACATGATGCTGCCACCCCCGTGCTTCACGGTTGGGATGCTGTTCTTGGGCTTGCAAGCCTCCCCCTTTTTCCTCCAAACATAACAATGGCCATTATGGCCAAACAGTTCTAGTTTTTTTTATCAGACCAGAGGACATTTCTCCAAAAAGTATGATCTTTGTTCCCATGTGCAGTTGCAAACCGTAGTCTGGCTTTTTTATGGCGGTTTTGGAGCAGTGGCTTCTTCCTTTCAGGTTATGTCGATATAGGACTCGTTTTACTGTGGATATAGATACCTTTGTACCTGTTTCCTTCAGCATCTTCACAAGGTCCTTTGTTGTTGTTCTGAGATTGATTTGCACTTTTCATACCAAAGTACGTTCATTTCTAGGAGACAGAACGCGTCTCCTTCCTGAGCGGTATGACGGCTGCGTGGTCCCATGGTGTTTATACTTGCATACTATTGTTTGTACAGATAAACGTGGTACCTTCAGGCATTTGGAAAATGCGCCCAAGGATGAACCAGACTTGTCTACAATTTTTTTTCTGAGGTCTTGGCTGATTTCTTTTGATTTTCCCATGATGTCAAGCAAAGAGGCACTGAGTTTAAAGGTAGGCCTTGAAATACATCCACAGGTACACCTACTATTGACTCAAATGATGTCAATTAGTCTATCAGAAGCTTCTGAAGCCATGACATAATTTCCTGCAATTTTCCAAGCTATTTAAAGGCACAGTCAACTTAGTGTATGTAAACCTCTGACCCACTGGAATTGTGATACAGTGAATTATAAATGAAATAATCTGTCTGTTAACAATTGTTGGAAAAATGGTGTCCCAACCGACTTTTTTGTTTGGGCAAATCTGATCTGTGAGAATATCTAAGGGGCTTTTATATAATTATAATGAAGGCTTAATAATAGTATTAATAATAATAATTGTTTTATTTAAAAAATAACAAGATTTTGAAGATGATTTAATTTTCAAAAAACTGAAAGTGAGCGATTGTAATTTGATTAAAGGCCAAAACACAGATGACACTGGTCCAATTGTGTGTCACCCTATGGGATTCCCAGCCTGGATTCGAACCAGGGACTGTGTTGATGCCTCTTGCACTGAGATGCAGCGCCTTAGACCACTGCGCCACTTGGGAGCCATGACCATTATGACCAATATATATTGTCCTGCTAATAGCCCATCCTAGAAACGTTGTTTGCAGAATTCACAGCCTGCTACGTATGTGAAAAACAGGGTTAATAATAATACTTTTCCCCCCTTCCACTTGTTAAAGGTTCCAATTGATTATGTTTTTTAATGAGGGTAAATCATCAGTAAAGATAGAGTAGAGGAGTGGGCCTAGGCAGCTACCTTGAGGAACACCACAGTGTTCTCTGTATGAATTCTAGAAACCCGTTATCACACCATTACATGATAAATAATCCTGCATTTGCACTGATTTTATCTCTCAATAATTTAATTAAAACAGGCAGCAAGCTTATAGGATGACTATTAGGACCAGTGAAGTCAGATGTTGTATCCTTATGTAGTGGAATGACCTAGGACACTTTCCAGATTTCAGTGCACACCCCACAAACACCAAGCACCTTAAAAAATGCCAAATGTGGTTTCCTTTAAGTCTAGGCAATTTGCTGTCAAGATTATCTGTACCTGGTGACTTATCGTCAGTAAAAGACAGCTGCATCCATTCAACCTGAAATTCAAACTTGCAATGATTATCATTCATGACACAATCTATAAGTGTATACAGTGGTTGCTCAACTAAAAGTTTTGAGATTATGCTGCGGGATTTAAAGGTAATTTGTGGTTTAGTACGTTCCTCGCAACAGGGAGCATGAATGATAATGGTCTAAGATCAAAGTGGACTTTAATTTGCTTCCAGATTCGGAATGTGCTATGTATAATAGGATTGTTACCATAAATTGACATCTCCAGATTGACAGGCGACAAAATCACAGTGCCAAAAGAGAAGGGGTGACACTCCTCACACTCCATACTTAGCCAGCTGCGTCATCCAGCAGACACGTAACAGCGTGGAGGTTAGCGGCCCAATAGTAAAATATAACATTTGGGAGAGACAATCCTCCTTCCATCTTGGATTTACAGAGGTGTTTTTTACCTATCCCGTGTGTTTTATAATCCCAGATGAATGGATTGATAATTGAGTCCAGTTGTTTATGAAAGGACTTAGGTATGAATACTGGGATGTTCTGGTATAGGTAGAGCAGTTGTGGGAGGAAGACCATTTTAATGGCATTAATTCTTCCGAGCAGAGAAATTGGGAGAGTTCTCCAACATTGTATGTTTGCCTTGAGTTTTTGCATCAGAGAGGGGAAATTCTCTTTAAATAGTGAAAAGTATTATTTGGTAACTACAATTCCTAGGTAGGTACATCTTTCTGAAGATAACTTAACTAGAAGATGTTCCAACCAAGAGGTGTTTTGCAACTGTATGGGCATTAATTTGCTCTTGTCCAATTTATTCTGTATCCTGAGAAGGTACCAAACAAAATAATCACACCAAGAATAGCTGGAATACTAGCTTGTGTTTCTGTTACATAGAGGAGAATGTCATCTGCGTATAGGGAAATCTTATTTAGAGTATATTTAGTATAATAGACGCTGCATGAGATCTGATCGCCTGAGCGAGAAGTTCAATAATTAGAGCAAAGAGCATAGGCGACAGCGCACAACCCTGCCTTATCACTCTATAAAGGTTCAATCGGGGCGACAAATGATTGATTAGTGAGTATTCTTGCACAAGGGTTCCTATGTAAAAGCTGGATCCAATTTATGAACCCATCTCCAATATTACATTTCTGTAGGACCTTGAATAGATAGGACCACTCAACTTGGTCAAAGGCCTTTTCGGCATCAAGAGATATAACTGCAAGGTCCACGTTAGGTAACCTCTGAGCATACATGATGTTGAAGAGGCACCTGAGATTGAAGAATGAGTTTATGTTAGGGATAAAGCCGGTCTGGTCCGAATGGGCCAATTTGCCCATTAAAGTGCTAAGCCTGTTAGCCAGAGATTTTCCTAGAATCTTTTGGTCTGTATTAAGGAGAGATATTGGTCTATATGACCCTACATCTTCCGGATCTTTACCCTTCTTATGAATAACTGTAATGAACGCCTCATCCAAAGTAGGTGGGAGAGCTCCATCCTCATTGTCCTGAACTAACATTTTGTGCAGGTAGGGAGAGAGTATGTTGCTGAATGTTTTATGGAATTCACTAGGGTATCCATCTGGGCCCGGGGTCTTGCCACTCTTTAGAGATTTAATTGTTTCTCAAATTTCTCCAAGAGATATTTCCTTATTCAGGAAGTTGGAATCTTCCTGGTTCATGGCAGGGAGATTACAGTCCTCCAAAATGTTTTGCATAATTAAGGGGTTAGGATTAGATGTAAGGGATTAGCTTTAGATGTATATAGAGCCTCGTAAAACTGACGGAATCTGTCATTGATGTCTTTGGGGGAAGAGAGTAATTCCCCAGATGCAGATTTAACTTTGTGAATCATTTGGTCAGTCACATTTTATCGAAGTTGTCTCGCTAGTAATTTGTGTGGTTTGTCACCAAACTCAAAATATTTTTGCTTGGCATAGAGAAAATATTTAGTCTCGGTGTTGTCGTTGGTATCAAAGAAAAATTTAATTTGGTCTTTAAGATGTTCACAGAATGTTGGTTCTGTGAGGAGCTGAGGATTCAACCTCCAGACCCTCTCGTTTGGTACGATATCACCCAATCTCAGGGAGAAGGTGAGTGTACTGTGGTCAGAGATTATAATATCATGATACCTCACATTACAGGTATAGGGGAGTAATTTTGCATCAACCAAAAAGTAGTCAATTCGGGTATAAACATTGTGAACATAGGGTTAGAGATCCTCCATATGTCAAATAAGTTAGAATGTTTTATGTAGGTGTTCAAGAATTCGCTTGAATAGGAGGTAGGGGAATGCCGGGTAGAGGATCTATCCAAATATTGGTCTATCACACAGTTAAGGTCCTCTCCAATGACCAAATTAGTATGGGAGATATCTCGAATCAGGGCAAGGACTCTTTTGATAAAAGAGGGGTTATCAGTGTTTGGTCCATAGATATTTAGAAGAGTTATAGAAGTAGAGTGGATCTCTCCTATTACGATCACATAACGACCCTCTTTATCCGCAATAGTGGTTTTGTGTAGAAAGGGAATTCCTTTCCATACCAGAATTGCTGTGCCTCTCGTTTTGGTGGAGAAGTTAGAGTTAGAGTGAAAGAGAATTGTTTTTCAGATGGGTTTCTTGCAAAGATATAATATCAGACGAGAGTGCTTTCAAGTCGGCTAGGACCTTGCCTCTTTTAATTGGTTTGTTTAAACCCAAGACATTCCAGGAAGTAAATGTAAGCCCTCCTCTCGTTTGTAGTTGCGATGGTGGCCTGCATAACATGTAACTCAATAAAAAGGTAAGAAAGCGCACCAAACAGTCACGATCAGCATATGTAGCACCTACACCCGAGATGTGTCCAACCGACACCCCCCCCCCCCCCCCCCGGAAAGCACCTTTACTCTCTACCCTGTCCCCCAACTTCCCCAACATTTACGCTCCCCCTCAACCCACCTGTAACAGGCATACACAAATAAACACATTGTCTGGCCGATGCCAAAAAATGCATGGTGCGACCTTTTTTAAATGTTTTATTTCACCATAATTTAACCAGGTAGGCCAGTTGAGAACAAGTTCTCATTTACAACTGCGACCTGGCCAAGATAAACGCAAAGCAGTTCGACACATACAACAACACAGAGTTATACATGGAATAAAGAAACATACAGCCAATAATACAGTAGAAAAGTCTATATACAGTGTGTGCAAATGAGGTAGGATAAGGGAGGTAAGGCAATAAATAGGCCATGGTGGCGAAGTTATTACAATATAGCAATTAAACACTGGAATGGTAGATGTGCAGAAGATGAATGTGCAAGTAGAGATACTGAGGTGCAAAGGAGCAAAATAAATAAATAAATACAGTATGGCAGTATGACCTTGAACAAGAGGTAAATCAAAAATAAAATCCCAACTATACGTTCACCTCTCACTATCCTAGTACGTCTACTAACATATTTGAACTGAGGAGGCTTCCGCAAATAAAGTATTCAATTAACATCTAATAAACTTAAATAGAATAAGTTGCAACTTAAACATATTGCGCACTTAAGTGTCATCTTGGGTCAATCCCTAAAGTAAGCAAGATATAGCATCGCAAGATTATATTGCTAAGTAATGCCGGTCTAAACATAAACCATCAGCAATCAACATAGACAGCAGTATATTTACATATTGTGGTTTAGGAGATCGGAACAAGAAAAGTTAAACGCAAGTTGCTAAGTTAAACGTGCCCCCCAATCCCCAAAAAATTATAAAAAAATACAAAATATATATATACGTACATACATACATGCATATCATACACACACACATATATATACTGTACATACATACATACATACATATGCACACATACCTACACATACATATATATATATATATATACACACACATACACACACACACACATACATACATACATACATACATACATACATACATACATACATACATACATACATACATATATACACATACACACGCAAGTATATGCACAAACACATACATATCTACACAAACATTCATACTGCAAAATAATAATCTACTTTAAAATATACACATACATAATGATAATAAAATGCTAAGAGAAAAAATAAATAATACTAATAATAAAGTACAAATAATAATTATATGTACACACCTACACATATAAACACAAGTACCACAGTATGTTAAGTTAGATTGTTTCACAAAAATGTTGCAGGAGCCTCTCTCACACATCCGTTCACTCCAACATGCTAGCTCCGCCCCACTGATTTTTTAAAACCAAATAACGGTTCTAAGGCAAAAACTAAATACACCTTCAAGAAAACAATACAAACAAATCTAATGTGATCGACCATATGACTGCACAGATACTAATCCCATTGAATGTTTCATGTATTACCTGTCAGCTATTTTAATTTTCTGTAATGTCTACTTGTTAAATGTGACCGACTGGCTCGAATCGGTCTTATGTAGCAACATTTGAAATTGTGTTTTTTCTATTGGATAAAAGTAGAGACTCAGAACAGCAAAATGATGGATCATACACTACAGTTGAGGAACAAAATTAAAGTAATTTTGCTTTGAAAGTTGTAAACTCACTTTTGAGAAAATGGCCTTTGAATGTTTTGGTACTACTACTGGAGAGCCCATCTTTGTCTACACCCATTCAGCATCGTTCACACCCTCTTAAGCTTTATCCCCACCCATCTCTTTAAGGGTTGATCTGAGCGTTCTTTACTAACAACAGCAGTCAAGCACACCTGTAAAGACCTTTATTATACACAGATTCAAAATAGCTATTGATAACAAATGTGTATTTTGTGGTTGTGACCAAGAGACTCTTGACCATTTATTTTGGGACTGTTCTTATGTCAGAAGATTTTGGAGTGAGTTAGAATATTTTATTTTAAAATAAACTATTGTTAATGTTAATTTGAAAGACTGATATTGTGTTTTATTTTGATCCAAATTATATGGACCCTGATTTAACTTTCATTGTCAAATTGTTTATTTTTCATCCATAAAATGAAGTGGGTGGAGAACAAACCCCTCTTCACATTGTTTAAGATATCATTTAAATGATCAGTAAGTGTAAAAAAAAAATACAAATAAAAAAATGTAATACCTAAATGTCTGTTAGGTTTATGTACTCATGTTTGTATATTTGTTTTGTTCATAATAATAATAAAAAATAATAATAACATAATTTAACCTCTTGCTCCTACTTGAGACGCAGACGTCTCATCTAGACACCTGGAAATGCAAATGCGCTATGCTAAATGCTAAATGTACTCGTTAAAACTCAAACGTTCATTAAAACACACATGCAGGGTATTGAATTAAAGCTACACTCGTTGTGAATCTAGCCAACAAGTCAGATTTTTAAAATGCTTTTCGGCAAAAGCATGAGAAGCAATTATCTGATAGCATGCAACACCCCAATATACCTGAAGGGGACGTAAACAAAAGAATTAGCGTAGCCGGCGCTACACAAAACGCATAAATAAAATATAAAACATTCATTACCTTTGATGATATTCTTTGTTGGCACTCCTATATGTTCCATAAACATCACAAATAGGTCTTTTTCCCGATTAAATCCGTCCATGTATGCCCAAAATATCCATTTGTATAGCCTGTCTGGTTCAGGAAAAAAGCTCTCTTCCAACACGCAACGTCATTTTTAAAAATTATATAAGTTGCCTATATTCTTTGACAAAACACTTCAACCTACTTTTGTAACCCAACTTTAGGTATTTGTAAACGTTAATAAGCGATCAAATTGATCACTGAGCGATCTGTATTCAATAGCAGCTACTCAAGAAAACGATGTCCTTTGTCTCTCTTCCAAAATCGATTGCTGTATGCTGGATGGAATGAAGGATCTCGCTTGCTGTTCACGTTCTGTTATAGTCACAGACGTTATTTAACCAGTTTTAGAAACTTCAGAGTGTTTTCTATCCACACATACTAATCATATGCATATACTATATTCCTGGCATGAGTAGCAGAACGCTGAAATGTTGCGCGATTTTTAACAGAATGTTCAAAAAAGGAGGGGGTAGACTGAAGAGGTTTTTAAAAAAGAAGTCAAGCACCCAAGCTAACTTGCTAGCTGTTCCAGACACAAATGAGAGAACAGCTCACTGAACATTAATAACAGAGCTGGTGAGGCTGTTATGTTATCCAGAGCGTTGGTGACTGCAACTGTGCTGTCAGATTGCCTGTTCGTAAATTCAAAGCGTTTCAGAGCGCACACTGGACGCTCTGGCCAAAGAGTAGGGTTGATTCTACCATTCTGACCTCACAATGGCAGTCAAGCACCCAAGCTAACTGACTAACATTGGCTAGCTTGTTAGCTACTTCCAGACACACAATGAGAGAACACCCCACTCACTTTTACTCGCCCTAGAAGAGCTGGTTTCATGTTATCCAGAGCGTTGGTGACTGTAACGTGCTGCTGGAAATAATTGTATTATTTTTTTTGCCGACGTTTACTGACTCCGGCCATATTCAACAGGTGTTGAGCGTTCGTAAATTCATCAGTTATTCAGCGCTCTGGCACACTCAGACAAGAGTCTTTTGTTAAGACATAGCTAGACGTTACTACACTGCATGAATCTGCAGATAGCTAACCAACCAGGTTCAATGTTAGCTAGCTAACATTAGGCTATAACTAGTCAATCAAATGGCTCTGAGATACACATAATAAGATCATACACGTAACATTAGCTAGCGAGCCAGCCAGGTAATGTTAGCTAGCTAACAGTATACCTCGAAATGTGTAATATCTGAAAATGTAGCGTCTTCTGTCAGATGCCATGGTTGCCCTTAGTTTGAATATGTAATCCAAAGACAGGTGTTTTCTCCATCTCCTTAGCTATCATACTCGAATTCCAGTGATTTCAAAACTCGGTCCTTCAGAAAGTGGCGTTAGCTATCGTTAATTAGCTAGCGAGCCAGCCAGCTAACGATAGCTAGCTAACGGTACACTCTAACTTGGCATTAGGCTTATGCATTTTTACTACGTGATACATTTCAGAAATAGCTGCATTAGAAAGGATTACTTAGATATACTGACCAGATCAAGTAGACAGAGGGTAATATATGGCAGACCAATCCAAACTCATCTCTCGGCATGTCCAGCCCACGCATTATCTCAGCCAGTCATGGCTAGCGGGAAGGTTGCTGCCTTTTTCTGTGTCCAAACCAACTTGGCTCGTAATTTAACAATTCTATTTGTGTTTACAGATGGCATACACATTTGTTATTAAGGCACATGAAAGTTCACAAGTTCACAAAAACGCATTTTGATCAACAACAACAAAAAGTTTACGTTCAAACGGCTCTCCCACGACATACGCCTAGTTTCCTGAAACGAGTCACAAATGTTGGTAATGTCTTAATGTAAATGTAATTGTTTGTAATGTCTTTTCAATTCTGTGTTAGACCCCAGGAAGATAAGCTGACGTTATGGTGTTAGCTAATGGGGATCCTAATAACAATAAAAAATTAAATTCCTTCAAAAGCCCAGCCAGTCTAGTCTTATGGCTCTAGTCTTATCTAGTCCCACGCTTTCCCTTCTCCTGCCTCTCCCCTGTGTCTCCTCAGCCAAGTTAGATAAAAGGTCTCTTAAATTCACCACAGCGTGCCGGGCTCACAGAGAGAAGCTGGCATCACAGGGCCGTATGACAATCAGCACTCGGCCAGAAACTAATGAGCATGGGGAGGGGTGTGGGGAGCGTGGGTGGGGACGTGGGGCGTTGGTGGTGGTGGCAACAGTGGCAGCCACCAGCAGTAGGTAGAATAGGGGATTTGTTATGGGAAATGAGGTAGTGTAGTAGGATGGCTGGCATGATTTTGTCTGTCTGTTGGGCTAGACTAGGCTGGACCCCAGCTCCACACCCGCAGCACTGACTAGATTAGCTTCCAGGGGACAGAGCAGTAGTCAGTTTGGGGAAATATCACAGCCCATTAGTTAGGAGCAATGAAATGGAGTCAACTTCTGGGACTCCATTAGGCACGCTGCGCTTAGGCAGGCGGTGTCCCTGGGCGTGCTGTTTCTATTCTGGAAGGATTGAGCACATAGATATATAATTGGACTGGGGAAATCAAGCAGGTTCCAGTGGCCCTGGTGGGGCTTTCACACTCAAAATGAGAACATAGGCCTTTGTATTGAAAAAAAAAAAAAACATTTTCCTGTTAGCATTATGTGGGCTTTTTGGAAAACAGTGCAGAGTGAAAAGAAAAAGGCAGCCTGGCTGCATGCGGGGTTTTTGTTTAAATGTTTTGTCCCTCTCTCTCTCTTTCTCTCTTCTCTTTCTCCCTCTCACAGTTTTGAGATTTCACCTGATGCTTTAAAAACATTTTTTTTTCAATTGCAGACTCTATCTCCTCCTACCCCTTAACTAAATGACATGCATTTATTCATCTGCAGTTGTATCAAGGCACCGATGAGGTTGTGGTTTGTCATAAACATGGCTTAGTCCTTAGACAGGCTTCTACTGTAGGTATGCTTCAAGAGGCCATTTACTGTAGAATAGATCACCTACTACTGCCAAGTCATCATGATTTGAATACAGCCATTTAAAATGGATACTCAGATATACTTGTTTCAGTTATCCTTGACTTGATACCTCACCCTGCTTTTTCACTCCACTTAAAAATACTCTAAAGAATTACCTTTGAATGGCTGGTTTATTGACATTTTGGTTTGGTAGAATAGCGTCTCGGACGTGGATGGAGAGGAATGGCCTCGCTGCTTCAAGTAATTAATGTGCAATTTTTAGCACCACCCGGGGACTTTTCTATCATTACAATTTCAGATGGGGACGCCTCGCTTGGTTTGCCTAAAACCCCCGACATGTTCCGTCACAAATAGAGGATGTTCTGACAATCATCTGTCTTAATGTACTGAGTAGAAGTCTCTCTCTGTTTGGTTTTCTTTGTTTAAGTTGTGTATCTTGCCTATTGTCAGATTTTACTCTCTGATGGCATTTGCTGGTGTCGTTACAATTGTTTTATTGAGCACATTATGTTAGATTGTATTCACGTAATGAGTCAATAGAATTATTTTCAATTAACATTTTTCATTCAGTCACCTTCTTAAATAGTCACCTTGCCCCTTTTCAAGGGTGCAGTAAACAGCGCATACATTTGCACGAATGTAACATGTAACATATTGCTCTTGTGTAAGCCAGTTATCAACCGTAATACAGCTAATGATGTTGTATCCCATCCCGACAGCTAATGAGTGTCCCTGTCCCCAGGAGCTGGAGTGCCTGTGGGTCTGGGTGAGACCCTACCACCTCCCATGTCCCTTCTCTGCCATTGCAGTATGTGTTGTCTGCTTCCCTCCTCAAACACCAAATCAATACACACTCAGAGATCATCTACTAGCAGCATCTGATCAACTATGATCAGAGCATTCTGACGTTGGAATTGTTTTTCTAGGGGACTTCAACAGATTTGATACAAACCTAATCTGCTGGGGAAATGGCTTCACTTGAAGGATCAAGAGAATATGCTACACTGGATTTAATCATCACAGATTTGAAGCAGCTGTATAACATACCAACAATCCTTCCCCCAGTCTACTCCACACAGATCTCTCACTTGAAAAGGGAAGACCCAAGGTCCTGGCACAGGGAGCTACAAACCATGGCCCTCCCTACCTACGTGCCTGCCTCAAAGCCACTCCCAGAAGTAAAGGTATGGGAAGTGTATGATAAACTGAAGGTTATTAAGACTCACAAAGTTCCCAGCCCTGATGGCTTACTGCAAAAAATTCTATGTGTGTAAAAATACAAAAAAACTGATATCACATTTATGTAAGTATTCAGACCCTTTACTCAGTACTTTGTTGAAGCACTTTTGGCAGCGATTACAGCCTCGAGTCTTTTTGTGTATGACGCTACAAGCTTGGCACACCTGTATTTGGGAAGTTTCTCCCATTCTTCTCTGCAGATCCTGTCAAGCTCTGTCAGGTTGGAAGGGGAGCGTCGCTGCACAGCTATTTTTGGCCTCTCCAGAGATGCTCTCCAGAGATGTTCGATCGGGTTGAAGTCAAGTTTTGCCCTAAGTTCAAAATTTGGGGCGGCAGGTAGCCAATCAATTGTTGGGCCAGTAACCGAAAGGTTGCCGGATCAAATCCCCGAGCTGACAAGGTAAAAACCTGTCGTTCTGCCCCTGAACAAGGCAGTTAACCCGCTGTTCCGAGGCCGTCATTGTAAATAAGAATTTGTTCTTAACTGACTTGCCTAGTTAAATAAAAGGTTAAATAAAAAAAGTAAAGATAAAAGTCTGGGCTCTGGCTGGGCCACTCAAGGACATTCAGAGACCGAAGCCACTCCTGCGTTGTCTTGGCTGTGGGCTTAGGGTCGTTGTCCTGTTGGAAGTTGAATCTTTGCCCCAAGTCCTGAGTACTCTGGAGCAGGTTTGATCAAGGATCGCTCTGTCCTTTGCTCCGTTCATCTTTCCCTCAATCCTAACTAGTCTCCCAGTCCCTGCCTCTGAAAAACATCCTCACAGCATGATGCTGCCACCACCATGCTTCACTGAAGGAATGGTGCTAGGTTTGCTCCAGACATGACACTTGGTATTCATGCCAAAGAGTTCAATCTTGGTTTCATCAGACCAGAGAATCTTGTTTCTCATGGTCTGAGAGTCCTTTAGGTGCCTTTTGGCAAACTCCAAGCGGACTGTCATGTGCCTTTTATTGAGGAGTGGCTTCTGTCCAGCTACTCTACCATAAAGGCTTGATTGATGGAGTGCTGCAGAGGTGGGTTTTTTTCTTGAAGGTTCTCCCATCTCATCAGAGGAACTCTGCAGCTCTGTCAGAGTGGCCATCGGGTTCTAGGTCACCTCCTTGACCAAGGACCTTGTCCCCCGAGTGCTCAGTTTGGACGGGCAGCCAGCTCTAGGTAGATTCTTGGTCGTTCCAAATTAATTCCATTTACAGTAAGAATGATGGAAGCCACTGTGTTCTTGGGGACCTTCAATGCTGCAGAAATGTTTTTGTACCCTTCCCCAGATCTGTGCCTTGACACAATCCTTTCTGGGAGCTCTACAGACAATCCTTAACCTTGTGGCTTGTTTTTTTTAATATGACATGCACTGTCAACAGTGAGACCTTGTATAGACAGGTGTGTGCCGTTCCAAATCATGTCCAATCAATTGAAGTTCCCACAGGTGGACTCCAGTCAAGTTGTAGAAACATCTCAAGGAGGATCAATGGAAACAGGATGCACTTGAGCTCAATTTTGAGTCTCATAGCAAAAGGTCTGAATACTTATAAAAATATGTTTTTTCTGTTTTTTATTTGTAATACATTTGCTAAAATGTCTAAAAAGCTGTTTTCATTTTGTCATTATGGGGTATTGGGTGTAGATTGATTAAAATAATGTAATCTATTTTGGAATAAGGCTGTAACGTAACAAAATGTGGAAAAAGTCAAGGGGTCTGAATACTTTCCGAATGCACTGTAAATCTGATCCATACCTGCCTGGTGAATAATATCTCCACCCCGCAATCATTCTTAACCAACCTAGAATAATGGGTCCAGGAAAGTCAGGAATCAGGAATAATTTGTGAGAAACACGTCTCCTCCAAGTCCCCTTACAATAGACGGGAAAGACCTCCAAGTCTGTGAATCAGTCAAGTAGGATGAGAAACATCCACAGTTAGAAAAGGAAACAATGGGCCTCCAGAGTGGTGTAGCGTTCTAAGGCACTGCATTGCAGGTTCGATCCCAGGATGTGTCACAACCCGGTGTCCCATTGGGAGGTGCACAATTGGCCCAGCATCGCCCGGGTTAGGGGAGGGTTTAGCCATGGGGCTTTACTTGCCTCATCGCACGCTAGTGACTAATTGTGGTAGGCCTGGCACCTGCAGGCTGGCTTTGGTTGTCAGTTGAACAGTGTTTCCTCCGGCACAGCTGGAGCGAGGTTTGGCGAGTCATGTTTTGGAGGACACATGACTCGACCTTTGCCTAGCCTGTTGGGGAGTTGCAGCAATGGACAAGATCGCAATTGATATCACGAAATTGGGGAGAAAAAAAGGGTGAAATAGAAAAAATGAAAAATAAAGAAAGGGATACAGGAATACTAAAAGGTTCAATGTGCCACAGGCTGACCCGGTAGCCATATTCACCCCTGCCTGGAATACACAGCACCAGCATGGCATAGCTCTTTGACTGGATTGCATCAAGAAGCACTCTTGCAGAATAATCCTCAACAAAGCATATCCTTCATATAAGGATGCTCTGACTTCATTATCACTACCCTCACTTCTTAGAAGAAGAGAGAAACTGTGCCTGGACTTTTCTGTGTCCCTGTCAAGGACAGGTGTCAGGTAGAGCCACCCGAAGTGCCCAAGTGCTCTTTCTTCCACAGGCCATGACTGAAAGAAATAAAAAGCCGGCCCTTCCCTACCTATGCAAACGAATCAGCAAAATGTATTAAAGTGATAAATCTACACACAATACCCCATAACGACAAAGCAAAAACAGGTTTTTAGACATTTTTGCAAATGTATAAAATACTAAAAACTGTTTTACATAAGTATTCAGACCCTTTGCTCAGTACTTTGTTGAAGCACCTTTGGCAGCGATTACAGCCTCAAGTCTTCTTGGGTATGGACGCTACAAGCTTGGCACACCTGTACTTGGGAAGTTTCTCCCAATCTTCTCTGCAGATCCTGTCAAGCTCTGTCAGGTTGGATGGGGAGCATCGCTGCACAGCTATTTTCAGGTCTCTCCAGAGAGAGAGATCGGGTTCAAGTCCGGGCTCTGGCTGGGCCACTCAAGGACATTCAGAGATTTGTCCCGAAGAGAGAAACTGCCTAGACTTTTCTGTATCCCTGTAAAAAAAAAAAACGTGTTGAGTCTCCTAAATGTACATTACCATGAATTGCACTTGTGATTTCAATTTAAATCTTGTATTGTGTATGTAGTGTAATATCCATGTATTTTACTGACCTTGACTGCCATGTGAATATCAATAAAAACATGTTTTTTTTGAGGATTGGCTACCATCATTATTATTTTGACCTTTTTGTACATGGTTTCTATTGGATATAGAAATGGATGACCTAGCAGGAAGTGTCACAGCAGGGTGAAATATGCTAAAATATGAGTCATTGACAGGCTGCTTCACAAAGACAATGTTCTGCTTCTCTCTCTGTCCTTTCTATTTGTAGAATAATTTCCCCTGTAGCAGGAGAGTGGTGACATTTCCACACCCCTTGGGACACCATCACCATGAATGTTATCAAAACCTTAAAGACAGCACTCAGCCCCCAAGTCACTCTCATCCCGTCCCAGCCTTAAAGAGAGCCCATCCCAGCCCACCTCAACCTTCCACCCCTGACCTGTCTCTCTGACAGGCTTAAGAAAGCACCCTTGACAGCTCCTTTGACTGTATGGGAAGGAGGAGGGGTGGATGGGGATCCACCGTGTAAAGAATAGGTGAAATGGAGGGTAAAAAGAGGGCCAGTCATTTGAAAATGTCTGCAGTGAGAGATCTAATCAGACTGCTGTGTTAGGCTGTGGGCAGTGCTGGACCCATTTAAGTAGCTAGCTTAGTTAACGCTTTGCACCTTACCGCTGGTTCTCCCAGGCCCAGCCCTCAGAGTGCTTCTCGTGTCATCAACAATCCCTCCACCACACACTACATTCACACACACACACACACACAAGCACATGCACACCAGCCCCATAACCCTCTGGAACACATCACCCCCGTCCCCCTAGCCCAGCCAGTCCCGGCCCTGGATTTATGCCCAACCCGCCTTGACAGGTTTATCTGTTCACCCGGTCGGTCGGCAGACCCCAGAGAGTTGGAGAGCTGGCAGTTAGGGAAGGAGTAGGCTCTGGGAAAAGCGGGGCAAGTAAATGTCAAGTGAAGCGCCAAGGATGGATATTATAGCTGCTGGGTACCAGAGAGAGTATCGTCTGTCTCTCGCTGTCTGTTTTACAGTTAGCCTGCTGCACTGCACAAGATGGCAGTCTCCACTGGACTGTCCTCGTATTGATTTCCTTACAGAGTTATGTGCAGGTTAGAATTAGATGGTTCCCACAGAGCAATGTTATACACTGCCCCTGCTATGGATTGAATGGAAAGAAGCAGTGATTACCGAAGTACCATTTGCCCCCCTCTCATTTTCTCAGGAGCTCAGCACTATCCTAAAGAGCTGTGGAGTATTGGGAAAAACACACACATTTATTATGGAGAGTGGTGTTTACTCCTAAGATGTGTTTGTGTTAGTGTGGTAATACTGCAGGTGTAGTTAAATGGTGTCATTATTCCATTCAGTTTACATAGCGACTGTTTATTGGATGGATAAAGATATGGATGACCTAGCAGGAAGTGTATTAACAGATCGGCTACATAGCATAACACATCGGGCAATGCTAAGAAGTATTGATTGTGTTGTATTTACATTGCACATCCCAAATGTGTCAATGGAATTAAACAAACCTGTTTCTACCTCTGGTGTCCATAATCCTCATTCCAGCAGTGGTGTTGAATTTGTGCTACTTGATTAACTCACTTCCTAAAACGGCTTGTCACAACGGTTTCTCCTCCCAGCCAGCATATAATGTTATTCCAGGCAAGACTCTGGTTACCTGAGGTGAGTGGAGATGGGATTTAGCTAGTCAAGATCTTCTCTCTGTTCACCGTAGACGTGTAGCTCCAGCATCATGCTATAGTTCACTCATGTGCCTGTACAGTATTTGCACTCCAGTGAACCCTCTCTGACAGCAGCACTCTCAGGGCGACACACAGAGGAAATCTAAATTGTGAGATGAAAATTGTCTAGGGCCTTAATTGCATGTCTCTTGTGAAAGTCTCCCCCCTCCCTCTCTCACCAATCCTTTTAGAACTACTTAAACGCTTTGTGGATTAGTGGATAATGGGCGCAGCAGGATGCCAGGTAGTCTATAGAAGTGTTCCTGAGATGGATAGCGTTGGCGGTCCCTAGGGGTGGGAGGGTGGGGGGGAGCGGAGAGCCAGGAGTTCATTGTTGCTGTGACAGGTTGGTTAAGTGGATTACATGCAGTTTAAAGGGAAACTTCACCGCTAGACACTAGTTGGTGTTTTTCCAGTCTCCCGACATCATTATGAGTGATGAGAGCGTGTGTCAGACATAATTATGCACTATATCGTTTTTTTGTTTTGTTTTTATGCTGGGAGAGTTCAACCAATGACGTCATTGATTGATTGAGCCTGCTGTCTGATATTTTTTTAAAGTAAGCAATTGTTGTGGCATTTGTGTTACGCCAAATGCACGATCACGCTAGCAGCGAGTAGATATGGTTGTCCTTGTTCAATAGAGCCATTGGACTTATCTGCCAGGACATTGCAGGATACAGTGCCTTCAAAAAGTATTCACACTTCTTGAATTTTTACACATTTTGTATTTAATTGTCATTTTTTGTCAATGATCTATACTACACAAAATACTCTGTAATGTCAAAGTAATGTCATTTGTAAAAAAAAATCAAAAAGCATAATACTGGGAGTATTCAACCCCCTGAGTCAATATATGTTAGAATCACTTTTGACAGCGGTGAGTCTTTCTAGGTAAGTCTCTAAGAGCTTTGCGCATCTGGATTGTACAATATTTGCACGTTATTATTTTTTTAATTCATCAAGCTCTGTCAAGTTGTCTGACACCAGCCAATCACCCACACCATCCCATTGTCATCAGCAGCAGGATTAGTCTGTAGGACACACAGTAGTCAGTGTTTAGCCAACATTTTACTACTTTGTCCCCATCAATACCCACTCTAACAAGGTAATATATCCACCCACCTAACCTTCTACTAACCTTCACACACAATACCCACCCACACAATCCTTGCTTACTAATACCTATTTTCTGCATGAACAATCAACTAAGCCTCCATAATACGTAGCAAATTACAGTAGAAGTTGTAAATTAGAAATCACATCGCCAGATAGCAGCTGGCTAATTACATAGATTTTCTTCAGAATATCTAGCCAGTGCATAGCCGCGGGAAGTAGGGGTGCTGAGGGTGCTGCGGCAACCCTGGAAAATCGTAATAAAAAATAATATATAAAAACAAAAAAACAAAAATGTACTTGGATTTTTTCTTCACAAAAGTACTGCACTGGGCCTTTACTAGTCCTGTATTAGTGGACCAAATAGCCTTCTGTAGCGCGGGCACATTTTTGTTTTGTTTTTAGACAATAAAAAATATACATAGACTAAAGACAATAGACAAATTAACATTTCACAAACATGGATCAACTAAACTAGACAAGACGTTGTCTGGGACTTAATGCCCACCTTCAACATAAAGAAAAAATAAGACTAAAGACAACAACAACTCAGACGTACAGTTGAAGTCGTAAGTTTACATACACCTTAGCCAAATACAGTATACAGTGCCTTGCGAAAGTATTCGGCCCCCTTGAACTTTGCGACCTTTTGCCACATTTCATGTAAAACTGTATTTTTTTGTGAAGAATCAACAACAAGTGGGACACATTCATGAAGTGGAACGACATTTATTGGATATTTCAAACTTTTTTAACAAATCAAAAACTGAAAAATTGGGCGTGCAAAATTATTCAGCCCCCTTAAGTTAATACTTTGTAGCGCCACCTTTTGCTGCGATTACAGCTGTAAGTCGCTTGGGGTATGTCTCTATCAGTTTTGCACATCGAGAGACTGAAATTTTTCCCCATTCCTCCTTGCAAAACAGCTCGAGCTCAGTGAGGTTGGATGGAGAGCATTTGTGAACAGCAGTTTTCAGTTCTTTCCACAGATTCTCGATTGGATTCAGGTCTGGACTTTGACTTGGCCATTCTAACACCTGGATATGTTTATTTTTGAACCATTCCATTGTAGATTTTGCTTTATGTTTTGGATCATTGTCTTGTTGGAAGACAAATCTCCGTCCCAGTCTCAGGTCTTTTGCAGACTCCATCAGGTTTTCTTCCAGAATGGTCCTGTATTTGGCTCCATCCATCTTCCCATCAATTTTAACCATCTTCCCTGTCCCTGCTGAAGAAAAGCAGGCCCAAACCATGATGCTGCCACCACCATGTTTGACAGTGGGGATGGTGTGTTCAGCTGTGTTGCTTTTACGCCAAACATAACGTTTTGCATTGTTGCCAAAAAGTTCAATTTTGGTTTCATCTGACCAGAGCACCTTCTTCCACATGTTTGGTGTGTCTCCCAGGTGGCTTGTGGCAAACTTTAAACGACACTTTTTATGGATATCTTTAAGAAATGGCTTTCTTCTTGCCACTCTTCCATAAAGGCCAGATTTGTGCAATATACTGATTGTTGTCCTATGGACAGAGGACACCTCAGCTGTAGATCTCTGCAGTTCATCCAGAGTGATCATGGGCCTCTTGGCTGCATCTCTGATCAGTCTTCTCCTTGTATGAGCTGAAAGTTTAGAGGGACGGCCAGGTCTTGGTAGATTTGCAGTGGTCTGATACTCCTTCCATTTCAATATTATTGCTTGCACAGTGCTCCTTGGGATGTTTAAAGCTTGGGAAATCTTTTTGTATCCAAATCCGGCTTTAAACTTCTTCACAACAGTATCTCAGACCTGCCTGGTGTGTTCCTTGTTCTTCATGTTGTTGTTCTCTCTGCGCTTTTAACGGACTTCTGAGACTATCACAGTGCAGGTGCATTTATACGGAGACTTGATTACACACAGGTGGATTGTATTTATCATCATTAGTCATTTAGGTCAACATTGGATCATTCAGAGATCCTCACTGAACTTCTGGAGAGAGTTTGCTGCACTGAAAGTAAAGGGGCTCAATAATTTTGCACGCCCAATTTTTCAGTTTTTGATTTGTTAAAAAAGTTTGAAATATCCAATAAATGTCGTTCCACTTCATGAATGTGTCCCACCTGTTGTTGATTCTTCACAAAAAAATACAGTTTTATATCTTTATGTTTGAAGCCTGAAATGTGGCAAAAGGTCGCAAAGTTCAAGGGGGCTGAATACTTTCGCAAGGCACTGTATCTATCCTACCCTGCCTTTCTAAGGTCTTCGAAAGCCAAGTCAACAAACAGATTACCTACCATTTCGAATCCCACCATACCTTATCCGCTATGCAATCTGGTTTCAGAGCTGGTCATGGGTGCACCTCAGCCACGCTCAAGGTCCTAAACGATATCTTAACCGCCATCGATAAGAAACAATACTGTGCAGCCATATTCATTGACCTGGCCAAGGCTTTCGACTCTGTCAATCATCACATCCTCATCGGCAGACTCGATAGCCTTGGTTTCTGAAATGATTGCCTCGCCTGGTTCACCAACTATTTCTCTGATAGAGTTCAGTGTGTCAAATCGGAGGGCCTGTTGTCCGGGCCTCTGGCAGTTTCTATGGGGGTGCCTCAGGGTTCAATTCTTGGACCGACTCTCTTCTCTGTATACATCAATGATGTCGCTCTTGCTGCTTATGAGTCTCTGATCCACCTCTACGCAGACGACACCATTCTGTATACATCTGGCCCTTCTTTGGACTCTGTGTTAACAACCCTCCAGACGAGCTTCAATGCCATACAACTCTCCTTCCGTGGCCTCCAATTGCTCTTAAATACAAGTAAAACTGAATGCATGCTCTTCAACCGATCGCTGCCGGCACCTGCCCTGCCCGCCCGTCCTTCACTACTCTGGACGGTTCTGACTTATAATATGTGGACAACTACAAATACCTAGGTGTCTGGTTTAGACTGTAAACTCTCCTTCCAGACTCACATCAAACATCTCCAATCCAAAGTTAAATCTAGAATTGGCTTCCTATTTCGCAACAAAGCCTCCTTCACTCATGCTGCCAAACATACCCTAGTAAAATTGACCATCCTACCGATCCTCGACTTCGGCGACGTCATTTACAAAATAGCCTCCAATACCCTACTCAATAAATTGGATGCAGTCTATCACCGTGCCATCCGTTTTGTCACCAAAGCCCCATATACTACCCACCACTGCGACCTGTACACTCTCGTTGGCTGGCCCTCGCTTCATACTCGTAGCCAAACCCACTGGCTCCAGGTCATCTACAAGACCCTGCTAGGTAAAGTCCCCCCTTATCTCACCTCGCTGGTCACCATAGCAGCACCCACCTGTAGCACGCGCTCCAACAGGTATATCTCTCTGGTCACCCCCAAAACCAATTCTTACTTTGGCCGCCTCTCCTTCCAGTTCTCTGCTGTCAATGACTGGAACGAACTGCAAAAATCTCTGAAACTGGAAACACTTATCCCCCTCACTAGCTTTAAGCACCAGCTGTCAGAGCAGCTCACAGATTACTGCACCTGTACATAGCCCATCTATAATTTAGCCCAAACAACTACCTCTCCCCCTACTGTATTTATTTATTTTGCTCCTTTGCACCCCCATTATATATATCTCTACTTTGCACATTCTTCCACTGCAAATCTACCATTCCAGTGTTTATTTTATTTTTTATTTTTTACTTGCTATATTGTATTTACTTCGCCACCATGGCCTTTTTTGCCTTTACCTCCCTTATCTCACCTAATTTGCTCACATTGTATATAGACTTATTTTTCTACTGTATTATTGACTGTATGTTTGTTTTACTCCATGTGTAACTCTGTGTTGTTGTACCTGTCGAACTGCTTTGCTTTATCTTGGCCAGGTCGCAATTGTAAATGAGAACTTGTTCTCAACTTGCCTACCTGGTTAAAAAAGGTGAAATAAAATAAATAAATAAAAACATTTCAACAAACATTAATGACATCAAACTTGCCCAGACCTACTGTTCCCACCATATTCACATCCATCTTGTTTGTCTCATAACAACATTTAAAATTGTTCATCATTTGGATATTTCTAGTGTGTGTAATACTTTATGTATATGGCTTCAAATTGTACCATTTTGTTTCTGTATAGCCTACATGTTTTCAATATTTAAATAATAATGCTTTTGATTAATCCTTTACTAGTCCTGTATTAGCTGACTGATATAGCCATCTATAGCACGGGCCCCCCAAAAATTGCCTTCCCATTTGAAGTGAAAGGGAAAATGATGGAATAGCATCACTTTTCAAAGTTCAACGACCTGGCAGTCCCATCAGTTTAGACTTCAGTTCCATTTAGAAATATTCTGACTAAACGTGCTGCTTATAAACAGACATTTAGAAATTTCTCCTCTTCAACTGGATCCACCTACACCAGGGCGGATAATACGTCCTGAAATCGCTATGAATTATGTATGTTGTGGTTTGCTTACAACAAGGAAATGTACAGTATATGGCCCGTTTCTACCGGTGAAATGCAGAAATGCTCATATTTGCATGTAGTGAGGACATTTTTATAACACGTATGATGTGTTAATTGCATATTAATGGACATATATAGTGAAATAGAGCAGTGGGGAAATGTCCCTTTAAGAGACTGGATTGGCTTGAGGCTAAGGACAATTATCGTCTTGGATTAGATTGCTGATTAGTGACCTCCCATTCCAATTTACAGTCACCAGGTGAGGCCTTTACCTGCTCTAACCGTCTAAGAAGTTATTAAAGGATTGAGTTGGGCCAAGATTCACTATCTTTCAAAGTTTGGGGTCATTAAGAAATGTCCTTGTTTTTGAAAGAACAGCACATTTTTTTGTCCATTACAATAAAAGAGGTTTTCTAATGATCAATTAGCCTTTTAAAATGATAACTTGGATTAGCTAACACAACATGCCATTGGAACACAGGAGTGATGGTTGCTGATAATGGGCCTCTGTACGGCTGTAGGTATATAGATATTCTACAATAGTCATTTACAACATTAACCATGTCTACACTGTATTTCTGATCAATTTTATGTTATTTTAATGGACAAAAACAAAATGTTCTTTAAAAAACAAGGACATTTCTAAGTGACCCCAAACCTTTGAACGGTAGTGTAAAAAACAACTGTGTTTACACAACCATGTGAAACATGACCCACACACACGCATGCGCACACACACCACCTACACCCTCTATATAAAATGTAAAATGCATCACAATAGATACATTTTGACAGGAGAACCTCTTTTTACTACCTGTCAATGTGGTTTATATTTGGTTTATTTTAATCAGCGCCGTGCATTTCTGCAATGTCAATGGGTCGCTCCGTTCTATAGGACATAATTTTGTCCTCATATCATTAATTTATTTATGCTGCCAATTATTGTCCAGGCAGAGAGGCATCACAGGCCTGGCTCATATTAAAAGCAGTTAGAAGGTAGTCTAATTTAATTATAATTCAGTGGAAAAGGTCACATTGTTGCTGCTGGCAGCCAAGATAGTCCTGTTTCTGGATACAAGTTCATTTAAAGGCCAATGTTCGCACATCCAAAATAGTTTTTAATATATACAGTGCCTTCGGAGAGAATTTATACACCTTGATTTATTCCAAATTTCGTTGTGTTACAGCCTGAATTCAAATTTTTGTTTTTTCTCATTCATCTGCACACAATATCCCATGATGGCAAAGTGAAAACATGTTTTTAGAAACTTTTGGAAATGTATTGAAAATTAAATACAGAAATATATAATTTACATAAGTATTCACACCCCTGTGTCGATACTTTGTAGAAGCACCTTTGGCAGCAGTTACAGCTGTGAGCCTTTCTGGGTAAGTATCTAAGAGTTTTCCACACCTGGATTCTGCAACATTTGCCCATTATTCTTTTCAAAATTCTTCAAGCTCTGTCAAAATGGTTCTTGATCATTTCTAGACAACCATTTTCAGGTCTTGCCATAGATTTTCAAGTAGATGTATGTTAAAACTGTAACTCGAACATTCACTGGCTTCTTGGTAAGCAACTTCAGTGTACATTTGGCCTTGTGTTTTAGGTTATTGTCCTGCTGAAATAATCTCCTAGTGTCCGGTGGAAAGACACCACCGTGCTTGAAAATATAGAGAGTGGTACGGAATAATGTGTTGTTTTGGATTTGCCCGAAACATAACACTTTGTATTCACAACAAAAAATGTATTGCTTTGCCAAATGTTTTGCAGTATTACTTTAGTGCCTTGTTGCAAACAGGATGCATGTTTTGGAATATTTTTTATTCTTTACAGACTTCCTTCGTTTCACTCTGTCAATTAGGTTAGTATTGTGGAGTAACTACAATGTTGTTGTTCCGTCCTCAGTTTCTTCTATCACAGCCATTAAACTCTATAACTGTTTTAAAGTCCTCATTGGCCTCTCCGGTAACTGAGTTAGGAAGGATGCCTGTATCTTTGTAGTGACTGAGTGTATTGATATACATTCCAAAGTGCAATAAATAACTTCACCAAGCTCAAAGGGATATTCTGTCACGTTGGCATAAAGGACTTGGGAGACAGGCACAGGAATGCGTAATAGAGGTTTTTATTAAGCCAAAATTACGGCGTGCCGTGTAAAGGCACTGGGACAAAGACCAAACAAACACTTTACATAACACAGGGTAGAAACCCAAAACAAAAAAGCGAGTAATACCTCGAATAAGTAACACAGGCGCACAATGATTAACCCACGGGACGAGACCCATAATCGTCTGCGCAACCCACAATGGATCAAAAGCCAAAACACACAGCACAGGTACTCACACGCACCAACGGACATTGTAACAATAAACGACAGCCCAATGGAAACCAAAGGGCACACTTATACAAGTACTAATCAGTGGGAATAGGTGTAATGAAAGTTCCGGAGGGATCCGTGACAATATTCAATGTCTGCTTTTTTTTTATTTTGTGTGGGGGACAGAGATGAGGTTGTCATTCAAAAATCATGTTAAACACTATTATTGGAGTGAGTCCATGCAACTTATTATGTGACTTATTATGCACATTTTTACTCCAGAATGTATTTAGTTTTTGAATATTTATTGACTCAAGACATTTCAGCTTTCCGTTTTTAATTCATTTGTAAGAATTTCAACAACAATTAAAAATAGACTATGACATGATGAGGTATTGTGTGTAGGCCAGTGACAGTGAATCTCAATTATATCCATTTTGAATTCAGACTTTAACACAACAAAATGTGGAAATACTCAAGGTGTGTGAAAACTGTCTGAAGGCACTGTATTTACTGCTGTAACAAGATCCGAGTATTCTCTAGGGGGTTATTTTGTCCCCTTCCAAATGTAGCTTCTAGGAGAGAGTTAGCTCTATTATTGAAATGAAATTCAAATTCAAAACTTTACTCCTGAGATAGACTCTTAGGGCCCTGGTGAGACAAAATCACCAAGTGGTTAATTCAGTTGTTATCATGTCTGAATATCTCTAATACTGCTCATTGGAATATACATTTTACCTCTGCAATATGTTCTACTGCATGGAGAAATGGATGTCCCATTTACCTTTTCTTCCTCCAAATCAGATCACGAGACACAGGCGCAGTAATTTGAATCGCTCCCGGGGTAACCAGTTGTTATGTACAGTATGAAAGCATTAAATAATATTTGCTATGCATTACATTTCTGAGATGAACAATTCTGTATTTTCCCCCTCTTTTGTTCTGCTCCAGCCTTCCCCCCACAGGGAGCTGCTCTTTGTTGTTCCTCCCTCCCCAGATTGAAGCTGTAATCCATGAAATAGCTGCTCTACAAGCCCAGCCAGAAGGAGAGTTCATATCTTTCACGCCTAGCACAGATCATATACATTTACTTTCACACTTAGGGCCCGCCTTCTTTTCTTGGCTTAGATATGTATTTTAAAAATGCCTTTTTTATTCCTGCTCATTTAAATCCCTTCTACCCTGTATACGTCTGGAACCATTTCAATTCATTTCAATTTGCACATAATTTTCCTCTCTCAACTGCTGCTGCTGCATTCGTCTACTCTACTCGAAGTGAGAGTCATTCTAGAAAGTGCATTATACGCATTGCTTTCAGAAGGGAAAGGGAAAGCTATATTTTCACTCTATTACCATCCATGGTACATAAAGGGATTTTTTTAAACTGAAAACTGTGTCCACATTTTTTTCTCTCCTCCTGCTGTCTTGACATAGACTCTCATATGGCGAGCTGTCAGAGCAGGCTGTTGCGGTAATGCCTTGGTTTTTTTGGGATCCTAGTGAGTGGATAACAATGTCTCCCTTGGTGTTGTGCTCATCTGATTCCATCAGGAAGAGAAGAAAAGCAGCACCGTGGCGTCTTGGGAATATGGTGCCTGGAAATGGTAATTTGCCAGCTTGCTGAAATCCCTGGGAGAGCAAAGGAAGATGAAGAGTAGACAGATTTCAGTTGCTTTATTTATTACATTTGATAACCGGTACAGGCCTCCAGAGAGGGAAAAACATTCAGCTGTGTGGGGTTTGGAGAAAGGGAGGGATGGAGGGACGGACAGAGGGAGTGAAGCGGAGAGCCGTCAAAGAAAGCTTTCCAATCATTCAGTCACTTGGATGGTTAGGCATCATTGGGTCCAATGCTAGCTACCTTTATTTACTTGCTATCATTTCCCTACCATAAACAGATTGTTAAAAGTGTTTGACGTTTTGGTTTTCCTGCAGACATATTCATAACTACATCACAATTCCAAATAATAGTTACATAGTTTGCCTGGAGGATATTGGGTGAGAACCTGTGACTTTAAGGAAGGCACATATTTTATGGGACACTTGAATTTGTGAATCAAATTGTTGCAGTATTAACAGTAGCTTTTGGAGCAGTGAGTCAATATTAAAAATTGTCTTGCTGGCCGAGGTTCAGAAAGAGCAGCCCTGTACTCCCATGTACACTAATGTAAGGTACATCTGATAACACGGTGACTGTGACTGAGTCATCCTTACCTGGCCTTTTGTCAAAGAGGAATTAGGTTATTTAGATTTATTCATACTCACTGCAGGCGTTTGAAAATGACAGAGACCACCTCAACTCACCTCAATTTAAGGTGGAACACCTAACCTGATGTCCTTACTACCTTTTAATAGGTTGCCTTTTAATGTAGAACAAATACTGTATGTTGTTTTTTCCATCACTTTGTCTATAAAACCTCTAATGTCCTCACAGTCTGTTGTAGAGGACTCCTTTGGGATGCTTTACAGAATTCAGAGACACACAGAGAGAGGAAAACGTGCTTCACAGGAGCCCCTACTTGAAAGGTATCACTTTCCAATCTGCCTGTCTCTCCCTGCCCTGGCGTCTCATTTGTTCTGTGTGCTGATGTGCATCGGGATAGCAGGGCAAGGGGATAGTCTCCAGGGACAAGTTGCTAAGGAAAGTTACCTTAGGAGATAAGATAGAATAGAATAGGGAAAAAAATAAATCCTTTTTCTGAGCCTCAGGTCTTTGTGTTTCTACTCGGACCAAAAGCACAGTTTAGCAGCAGTATAGCTGCAGCAGCAGCCTTCGGTAACTTGACTGGGAAGCTAGAGGTCCTTGAATGGGATGTCTTTGAATAGTTGGGTCTTTGAATGTGATTCTCTTTGAATGAGAGCTCTTTGTGATTCTCCCTCAGCTCCAGTGGTATCGTCAGTTAGTGCTGGCTCTGTGCTCTCTGCTCTGTGCTGCGGTAGTAGTGACTCAGACTGAGCTAGACTATTCTCCTGATGGTTCTTGTTTATGGGTAGCGAATAGGAGCTCCTTCATGGTGAAAATGCTCATTAGATAAGGTGTCAGTTTTTAATCTGTGACTAAAACACTTTCATTCTCACAGTCATGAACGCTTAAGAGGGCCTGAGAAATCAAATGTCCCCTGAAACGGTCACAAAAGACTTGAGCTAAAGGGCTTTATGCCCAAAGGACATAGTGTGGCAACTGAAACTAACACAATCGATTACGACTGTGTATAAACACGGGGAAATGGGCAGTCACAGTGGTAACTACATGACACGCCACACCTAGAAGCTGTAATGATGCAAATCCTCACATATAGGTTGGTCTAAACTTAATCCCTGTCGATTCAGTTTTGAGCCACATAATTCTTCAAAATATAGAAGCCTGTATAGTTACTGTATATATTTTTGTAATTAACAAATCATATTTTAATCCGCAGTGCATGACAATTCAATTTGTTGATTGCATTTTTCCCTCCTCTCGTCTATTTGGGAACGAGGGAGGGAGAAAAAAAAGTCATGTTGAATGTATTAATTCAACATGATGAATCCTGTATTCAACTCACTGGAGTGAATAATTAAAATTAGCTGATAAAACTTTTAGCAAAATTACTTTGCAGAAATTGCTGAACAGATGTGTCATTTTAATGAAAATCCACAGCCAAGCTCCTTTTCCCCACGGCACATAGTTAATTTGGTGGTAAATACACTCGGAGCCATCTCTGAAAAAGGGGAAGAGAGGGAGAAGGAGCAACTTGTCACACTTAGTAACTTGATTTTTCCCCCCTGCACACGCGAACAGCTATCTACAGTAATTCATGGCACTCCATTGTTGCGGCAAGTCCCAAAGAGGACTTATTAAAATGCAATAATCTCCCAATTTAAACCGAAACAATAACCATTAGAATTCCCGCGGATCTAAAACCGAGCGTAAGCCCCCATCTGCTGTGAATGATTAGAGCCTTGACGAGGGAATTTAATTTGCAACATTCAAAGACTAAAATCGGAGCAGATCTCTCCTCCGAGGCTCTTTCTCACCCTCTTTCTCACTTGCCTCCCTCTTTATTTATTTATATTTATTTAGCTGCCAGATCCTTCACTCTTGAGACTAGGCATAAAATGCTTTCATGCAAGTCAACCAAGGATCTGTATTGTAATTGTATGACCCTGTGTGGATGTTTCGTCTTATGTACCAGGATCAGCATCACAGCTTGTAGCATTAGAGAGCATCAATAGGGTCAAGCCTCATTATTTCTTTTACAACCAGCTCTACCATGCCCCTGTCACATTTGCTATTTTACAGTAGGCCTATAGTACAACTGCTATGTTGATTACATTTTAGTTATATCTTGGTTTTCACCCAGCCAAATCACTATCAGTGGGAAATAAAAGTGCAATGCATACTGTATTAGTCTTACTGTAGTCCCCCTTAACTGAATCCCACCACTGTCGGTCTCTATCTATAGTTGTTTCTGTTGTAATAACCAAGGACTAAAAGAGTAAAGCTTACCATGTGTCCTGGGGATCTTTGGGCCTGGTGGGTTATTGGCTGGTTTGAGCTCTTTCAGGGTTTCTTCTCTCTACATCTCAGTTCTGTTTGTGTGGCCGCATTCTGACAACCAGCCTTGTTTATTTCTGGTTGGTGAAAACAATAAAAAACGTCTGTTTCACTCTTAGCAAAATGCTAGGGTTTTAATCAGCCCCAGTAGTGAGAGGGAGAAAGGCTGAGCTATGAAGCAACAATGCTCTGAGATGTTTCTCTGGCCCTATGGGGAATGCTTAATGGATAAAAGGGTCAAAGCTTCATAATGTTAATTTAAGAGCCAGGCTTTTGCTGTAGGAAACAATCCATCATTTTAAAGAATGGCCCCAAAGTACCTGGCTAAGAGAAAAAAAGTTTGTGTCAAGGAAGCAACCTTTTGGCCTTGGCTACTATCTTTTGGAGAAGGAAGAAAGAAAGAAAGAATGAATACCCACATGAAAAAATACTATAGTTTACTGCAGTGTTTTTGCAAATACATTACTTTAGTATTTACTAGTGTTTTGCTTTTGCCGATATTATTGCAGTATACTATATTATGTACAGTTTACTATAGTGTAAATACTGTTGTGTTACTATAGTAATAGAAATAGAGAGTATATTCTATAGTAATCAATGTAGTGTTTTTTTGCAGAAATTACTGCAGTTTGTACTATAGTGTTTTTGTTTTATTATCTTTGACATAGAATTGGGTGCTTTCTCCAACTTCTTAAGGCTAGGCATCCCGCTAGTGGGACACGTGATGACAACATCCGGTGAAATTGGAGGGCGTACAATTCAAATAAATAATCGTAATATTAAACATTTATGAACATCTTATATCGTTTAAAAACTTAAATTCTTGTTAACTCTTGATACTAGCCATCCCGGATCCGGGATCGTAAATACAGCCTCAAGCCCATTACCATAACGCAACGTTAACTATTAATGAAAATCGCAAATTAAATGAAATAAATATGCTAGTTCTCAAGCTTAGCCTTTTGTTAACAACACTGTAATCAATTGCCATATCAATTGTGTTATATTCTCATACATTATTTTAACATTTCTACAAACAAAGTGTTCTCTATCCAATGCTACCAATTATATGCATATCCTGGCTTCTGGGCCTGAGTAACAGGCAGTTTACTTTGGGCACCTCAGTCAGGCGGAAATTCTGAAAAAAGGACCCTAGCCTAAAGAAGTTTTAATTAAGGAAACCTACTGGACAAATACTAAAAGAGCACATTTTCCATAAACAGTAGGTAGGTAGGTAGGTAGGACTGGAGTCTGAATGGATAGTTCAGAGCTTCTGCTCTTTTCGATAACCTGTAGGGAACACAATATACTGTATGGTCTATCCTTGGCAGGTCGGTTTCTCACTCACGGGTGGAACAAATTGGGATATGGGGAGGGGAATGGGTGGTGTATATACAAATTAAATACTATAGTATTATTATATTTACAACACTGTAGTGTTTTTGCAGATACACTGTAGTGTTTTTGCAGGCATTGTAGTATTTACTGCAGTATTCTACAGTATACTACAAAATGCTATAGTAAGTACAACAGATGATTGAGGGATACTACAGTGTGTCGTATTGTATTCTACAGTATTCTACACTTCACTATAGAATTTCATACTAAGTACTGTAGTATTCTATAGTAAACTGTAGCATGTATTAATGTGGTAGGGAGTAGTTAATGAAGTTTTAGCATTTAAAAGAGAGTGTCCCTGTTCCCCAGCTCCTCCTCTTCCCCCTCTCCGGTCCTCTACTTCCTACCATAATGAGTTCCACAGCAGACTGAGATCAGTATTCCTCTACTGAGTCAACAGACAGAGGCTTCCTTCCATCCAGAATATCACTAACTAGGGCCTGCAGACAAATAGACAGCACAAATTAGCAGCTATGAAATAGAGGGTCTGGTTTCTTCTTTTACACTGTGCATTATGGGCTCTTGGGCTCAGCATATACTGTAGCCTTGTATGGCTCCCAACCCTAATTTTCTATGTATGTACAAGTCCAGTTTATGCAATTGTAATGTCGTACTTGTAAAACAAACTGAGAAATTGAGTGAGAAGCAATGTTGTACTCAACAGGAGCTGAGAGTTATCATTACCACTGTGGTGTAATAACACTTTCAAAGCATATCTATTCTCTTCATTGACTGTCTTTCACAACATCACAATGATAAAGTAACACTTCTTCTCAACAGCTAAAATAGAAGCCTACATAGTTTAACATGTTCAGCAGTTGAACAGTTCTTTCCTTCGCTCACATCCATTTCAATTGTTGGACTTAAAAGCCGGCAACATGCTCTCGGAACTTGGTGATGGTTCCTGCACAGGAGCTGAGCACCATCCCTCGTGTCGGAGCAGATAGCATTGACGGTGCTTTATCACTTCAAATGGCTCCTTGAGAACGGGAGCAGCTAGCTATAACACATCGGCAAGCTAAAACGTAGCAGGTGTAAATGCTAAATATATATTTAAAAGTGCCTTACTCTGCAAGTTGACTGTATTCCCGCAGGTTTCTCTCTTCCCTGCTACTGATCTCTCTGCTTGCTATCATCCATTTATGGCTCTGAGTGTGCCTGGCTGCCAAGCAGAGCACCTCCTAATTCTCTGTGTCTCTGCTTAGCCAGGCGCCCCTGAGACTTCTGATAATGAGCTCGGAGGTTAAAACAAAACAGTAGAGTGTGGGTCCCTGAAGGTGCCGTTGAGTTATGGATGGGGCCAGAGATCCAGGGGGTCCCCAGAGACCCAGTTAGGGCAAACCTTTTGGCGGAGCAACAGCATTTTACTCCTACAATTTGAAAGGGAAGCCACTATGGCATTTTGAAACATGGACTAATTGCCACGGAATAGAGGAAGACTTCTGAAGGAAAGTAGATTTGTTAGGATTTTTCCCCCTGCAAAATGCCTTTTTAAGACTGTAAAAGGGAGCATGGAATTCAGATGTTAATGAAATAGATAGTATGTGTTTAATGATTGCTTAGTACTTAATTTTAGGTTATTTTTAATCGTACATCCATAGGGGTTCAATTGATACGTGACTGGATACATGTTTGCATACTTGTTTTGCATCATAAGTAACATAGTCATACATAAAACCTGGACTCGTATGGATGCATACAAGAATTGAAATGAAGATTTAAATGAATGTCTAGGACAATTGTCACTTGCAGCCATTTAAAATTATAACAATATGTTTGAAACTGTCAATTACAGATGCATCAAATTAAATCCTCTCTGCTGCCAGAAATTCAATTATAAAGCAAAAAGCAAAACACAAGCATCTTGAGCTTAATCAAATCATCAACACCAACCAATCACTTCCCTCCTACATTCAACAGTTATGTACTGTTGTCCCCGGCTCGACTAATGACTTATTTGATTTAAAAAGCCTCTAATGAATACATCCTCAAGTAGCTTGTGTTCTAACAAAGACGATGAAACAGAGATAAAAAACACACCACATCAAACTTCTCTCCTCGTTTGCCAACCTGTCATTTGGTCTAAACGTGTGACAGTGATCTGGTTTGGCAGAGCTGATATGGTTTGTCAACGCACATTTTTCCCCCGTGTGTGTTGTGTCGGTCTGCGGTCTGACATTGTGGTAGACTCTCAGTGTCACCGTGGAAGGCTTTGATTGGTTGCGACATCACGTTTATGTCACAAGCGGTAACAACTGCCAAAGTGGTGGTGAAGGTGGGGCTAGGGTCAGGCAGTATAACTGCATTGTCTACAGAGTCACACGGTGTTGGGAAGGGACCTGGTGGTGAAATAGACCACTAAACAGATTACAGTGGCTGTGTCAAGAGACCTCCATGACTTGGCGCCCAATTCTAACCAGATTTAAATTCTGAGCTCAATAGCTGTTTCGGGTCACATGGCTTCATTTCTAGATCCATGTACACTTGCCCATGACCTACATGTATGACTGTTAGTACATACTTTAATCGATTGGGACATTTAATTTAACAATGAATTGTTTTGTATTGCATTGTGAACGTACACAGTATTCTCAGAGAAGGATATGCATGAGACTCCAGTAAATAGCGTCCATTTGAACTACGACATACACTATTATTTTCCAAGAAACAGAACAGAGAAAGACAATCTCCATTTTATTCTCTGTATTTTACAGTCAATTTCCGAGCTAGATAAAAGGACATTGAGACCTCAAGGTTATAGATGCTGTGCGTTTTGAATGAGCTACTATTTAATTACACCACTGACTATTCCCTGGCGTGATAAAGTAACATAATTGGACTGAACACTGGCAATATAGAAATAATTCCACATGTGCTGCCATAATAACAGTCCTGTTAAATAATTTGCCTCCAAATTTCAATTCCCCTTCATTTATTGTTCAGCTTGCAGCTTGACAGCTAAACGCTTAAAAAAACTGATGCAACCACTGGGAGGTCAAGTTATTTGTTTTCATAATTACTTTTCATGTTCTTACTGAAATAATGACCCAGCGTTTACACTTGTAAACCAACAAGACACAAATAGTAGATGGATTTTTGAAGATGGGATGTTTCAGAGAAGGAAAACAAATCTGAAAATGTGTCCATGTGAATTTGTTAGAAAACATGGTTACCTAAATATTACACCCTTTTCTTTGATGAATAATTCCTTTTGAATAATGCTTTCTCTTTTAACGTTCTTCCTTCAAATTCCACTCATATTTTCTCTGGTAAAACTTTGTTTGGTAGTCCATCTGTAGATGCTCTACAGACTGTCAGTAACATTTAAACTATCTAACCCTAACCTTAACCCTTATCCTCACCCTAAACTTAACCATTACCCTAACCCTTATTCTAAACCTAACCATAACCTTAGCAAGCAGTTGCTTATCAACAGAGTGTTTGTTGATAGTATGACCATCTGTAGAGTATTGACAGATGGACAATCCGAACTATCCAAATAAAGTGTGACCATTTCTCTTTCAAGACTAGTTGAACAGCAGCACCTACAGTACCAGTCAAAAGTTTGGACACACCTACTCATTCCAGGGTTCGTCTTTATTTTTACTATTTTCTACATTGTAGAATAATAGTGAAGACATCTAAACTATGAAAGAACACATATGGAACCATGTAGTAATCAAAAATGTGTTAAACAAATAAAAATATATTTGAGATTTGAGATTCTTCAAAGTAGCCACCCCTTGCCTCGATGACAGCTTTGCACATTCTTGCCATTCTCTCAACCAGCATCATGAGGTAGTGACCTGGAATACATTTCAATTAACAGGTGTGCCTTGTTAAAAGTTAATTTGTGGAATTTCTTTCCTTCTTAATGCATTTGAGCCAATCAGTTGTGTTGTAACAAGGTAGGGGTGGTATACAGAATTTGGTAAAAGACCAAGTCCATTTTATGGCAAGAACAGCTCAAATAAGCAAAAAGAAATCAGTCCATCATTACTTTAAGACATGAAGGTCAGTCAATGAGGAACATTTCAAGAACTCTGAAAGTTTCTTCAAATGCAGTCCCAAAAACCGTCAAGCACTATGATGAAACTGTCTCTCATGAGGACCACCACAGGAAAGGAAGATCCAGAGTTACCTCTGCTGCAGAGGATATGTTTATTAGAGTTACCAGCCTCAGAAATTGCAGCCCCAAAATTGCTTCACGAAATTCAAGTAACAGACACATCTCAACATCAACTGTTCAGAGGGAGAATGCGTGAATCAGACCTTCATGGTCGAATTGCTGCAAAGAAACCACTACTAAAGGACACCAAGAAACACAAGCAATTGAGCAGTGGAAATATGTCCTTTGGTCTGATGAGTCCAAATTTGAGATTTTTGGTTCCAACCGTCGTGTCGGTGAACGGATGATCTCTCAATGTGTGGTTCCCACCGTGAAGCATGGAGGTGTGATGGTGTGGGGGTGCTTTGCTGGTGACATTGTCAATGATTTATTTAGAATTCAAGGCACACTTAACATGCATGGCTATCACAGCATTCTGCAGTGATATGGGGTGGGTCTATCATTTTTTTTTCAACAGTACAATAATCCAACACACCTCCAGGCTGTGTAAGGGCTATTTAACCAAGAAGGAGAGTGATAGACTGCTGCATCAGATGACCTGGCCTCCACAATCAGCCAACCTCAACCCAATTGAGATGGTTTGGAATGAGTTGGACTGCAGAGTGAAGGAAAAGCAGCCAACAAGTGCTCAGCATATGTGGGAACTCCTTCAAGACTGTTGGAAAAGCATTCCAGGTGAAGATGGTTGAGAGAATGCCAATAGTATGCAAACCTGTCATCAAGGCAAAGGGTGGCTACTTTTGAAGAATCTACAATGTAGAAAATAGTACAAATTAAAAAAAGACTTGAATGAGTATGTGTACCCAAACTTTTGACTGGTACTGTAAATTAGAAGGTTCATTATAATGAATTAATCGACTTCACTATGGCCATTTCTACACTTTGCTCTCTCCAGTTAAAAATGTAAACCACCTGACATTTTGTGTTGAAACAGGGAAGTGTTCCATTGGCCTTTCTGGAGGTACTGTAATGTAGTGAATAACCATAATGTCGTGCCCTAACAAGACTAATCATCTATTGTGGATGTCCGACGGTAACAGGGCCTTCCTCTGACTAATTGCAACGCAGCGCAAGCTGCTCTTGTAACCTGTTAGAGCACAAGCAAATGAAAGGCGGTAAAATGATGATGCTAAAAGAACTCCTGCAGAAAGAAAGAGCTGTGCATCAGCATTTATTAGCAGCCAGTGATTCAACCACATAGTGTAGAGTAAAGACCATCCTCAACACACACTGTTCAACAACTGTTACTTTTCCAGGTTAACAATTACCAGCTCCTGTTTTTTCTTTATTGACCAGGTGCGTGAAATGTTTTGATGAATGTCTCATGCATTTGACGTCTTTATCATGTTTTTGACATGGCGGCAGGGTAGCCTAGTAGCCTAGTGGCGGCAGGGTAGCCTAGTGGTTAGAGCGTTTGACTAGTAACCGGAAGGTTGCAAGTTCAAACCCCCGAGCTGACAAGGTACAACTCTGTCGTTCTGCCCCTGAACAGGCAGTTAACCCACTGTTCTTAACTGACTTGCCTAGTTAAATAAAGGTAAAATACATTTTAAAAATCATGGGAAACCGCAGATGGAATGTTTCGTTACCCTGAGTTCCAATAGATTAGCCAAGCTTTCCTTACCAACTGAATAATCAGTTTTAAAATCATAGAAATGTGTCTACTATGATGAAATATGCCATGGCACTTCCTTTACGTTCATTTTGTATGCCTCACGAAGATGGTAACATGTAGCCATGGTCAATTAGCCTGCCGCTAGCCTAGCGTTAGCTCACCCCTCATTGGTTCCTATGGCTCAGTCCAGCACTGAACACATTACACATGACACCTCATTCTCAGCTTGGTTAGGTTGCGCTCCCCCACCCAAAGCGTATCAGAGAACCAAGTTTAATGTGATTATTCAAGTGTATATTCACCTTTATTTGAAAGCCATGTTAACTATAGGCATGTGAAGCATACTCTACAGAAATGCACTTTTGCTGTATTACTGGAATACGTACAAACAATAAAGAAGAACAGGCATGTTATTGCTTTCCTTTCCAGCAACTATATGTATAAATCCATTACTCATTCGAGTATGAGCTCAGTGAAGTGAGTGGTTATTCATGCATGTATTGGCATTCAAAATAACAGAATGTGGTGTTGAAAAAGGTGTTTAAAATTATACTTTTAAAGTATTACAGAGGCCTTTTCACAGTGAGTTGGCTTCAGCACATTGTCAAATAAATGTGAAATGAAGAGAGGCAAGTAGTGAAAAAAATATATCTTGACCTGAATTTTGTTGGTTTGGTGACAATGAGAAAGATAAGTGGTTGTGACAGCTGTGAGTGATGTTCCGTCACGGGCCTGTGAGCAGCTCTGCGGCTAAATTGACACCGTTGTCAAACACACTTTCTACAATGCCCTGACCTCCCGCGAACCCTCTAATACGACAAATGGGAACCCTAATTCTTCGTTAACTCAGAGGAAAAGGGAGATTTGGTCATGTAATGTTCTCCTTGGTGCCCATTTTAAAGATTCCAATAACCAAGCGTTTACAGTTGAGTAGGCAGGAATTGCTTTTTTCTCTCTCCCCCCTCCTCTCCTTTTCTCCTCCTCTCACTCTCTCCTTTTACAACCTTGACATGGTGGCTGTGAAACCTAGTGACGCTTAAAGCCAGACTTATTGCTGTGGTTATCTTTAATGACTTTTAACTGTATTGTCCACGTTAATAAGTTGCTGGGTTATCAATTCCCCTAATTAGGCATTGAGGTCCCCTAAGAAATGTACCATTATAGAGCAGAAAGATGAGGCGAGAGAACACGCAAGATGCTGTCTGCCTGGTAGACAAGAGGTGGGGGGTGGGGTACGGGCTCTGGGCCCAGGGAATGGAGGGTAGGGGGTTAGCTAGCTGTAAAGCTAAAAGTCAAAGACTTTCTCCTGTCTGAGAAGATTAGCCATTAATTCACCACACACCTCCCTCCCCTCCATCCACCCCAGCACTCCTCTCTCTCTTCCCAATCTGAAAATGACTGTTTCACTCCCATATTAAAGTTGTGAGTGTCTGTGTGCAGGGTAGTGGTAATGGCTGGTGGGGTGGGGGCTGGGGAGCAGAGCAGTAATGGGACGTGAACACTGCTGAGGTGTGAAATACGATCAGGAGTTACTGTCACAGGGCACTGATGTGCATATCTCACCCTGACATGTCCATGCCGTATCCCTCCACACAGAGCCCAGGCCGTTTGGGTTAGCTTTCTGTGCTGTTCCAGAGGTGCTCAGACCAGCCGCCGACTGAAATTGACCCTTATTAGGAAATGGCTGCCTGCCTTTTGTTTCTGTCACTTCATAGATCCAGGTCGAATGTCAGGGCAGGCATTGCAGTCATGTGTATGCAAGGCTTATGTTAACACACCTCTCTGTGTACTGTAGATGTATGCAGGTTGTCAACAAACCAAACGGTACAGTGGAAACAGCACACGTTCTCAAGTAATGACATTACAAGCATTTTATATTTGCTTGGTAAATATTGATAATGTTAATGATGATTTCAACAGAAACGCATCCAACTCTTGAGTCCAATGAAGTTGTTTTTCTATTATTTACTTGGTGGCTTTTCTACTGTATATGCCAGAGAAGCACACTGTATGTGCTACACACATGCTGGCCTTTGCAGCCTTTCCCATCACCAGACTCCAATTCACCCATAAATTAGTGGAGACTTAGCAAGTAGGTCAATGGGCCAGGACAAAGTGTTTGTATCTTGCACCAGCAAGAGGTCAAACCGTTGGAGACTTCTAATAAATTATAAATTATCCAGCGAGCAGCATACGGAATTACACACCATTCCTGGAAAAATATTTCTGCCCCATTTTCTGTGTGTGCGTGTGTGTGCATGTGCGTGCGGTCGTACGTGTGAAAATAGAGATTAGCTGTAAATGCCCCCCTGATTTATTTGCACTGCGGCCCCACCAGCCACGGTGAGCCACCCACAAATGTATTGCCAAACGTCACTTTTACATGATGGGTTTGTAACAAATATCCACCGCATATTGTTAAATTAATCTTCCATTTAATATTAATGGAGTTAGACTCCCCAGGTTCCATGTAATTTGGTGTTCACGGAAGAGAGACGTGGTGTGAATATGGAATGAGCCTGGGCCAAACGGCCTAATCTTCCATCACCTTGAACCTGCGTGGAGAGGACGCCTCATCCACCAGCAGCTAATGAGATTGTGTTCACTTCCCGAGAGAGAGAGAGAGAGAGAGAGAGAGAGAGAGAGAGAGAGAGAAAGATGGAGGGAAAGAGGATTGATGGATAAAGGCACAATGAGATGGAAAAGCAAGAGGAGAGGGAGATGAAGTTAGAGAATGATGGTAGAGGGGCAAGGGAGGAAGGGAGAGCTGGTGCTCATAGAAGCCTGAAGTTTTCCAGTATGGCTGTTCTTTCTTCAACAATATCTCATTTGATAGGACATGGATAATGTATGTATGAGAGATCCAGGGCATGGTGAGATTAAATTAATTCTAGATAATTATTTCCAGATCCCAGGCCCTGACAGAAAGACAGCGTGAGGACATATCTTTCCTTCTATAATTCATTGTGATCAGAGCCAGGACCACTTTGTTAAAACACTGCAGGTTCCCCAGTGGAAGCCATGCAGGCCATGTTATTGACACTGACTGCAGCAGTAGGGGATAAAACTAACACAGTGGTCAGACAGAGACATGCCTGAATTCATCTGGGCATGGACTCTACAAGGTGTCGAAAGCATTCCACAGGGATGCTGACCCATGCTGACTCCAATGCTTCCCACAGTTGTGTCAAGTTGGCTGGATTACCTTTGGTTGGTGGACTATTCTTGATACACATATGGGAAACTGTTGCGCATGAAAAACCCAGCAGTTGCAGTTCTTGACACAAACTTGTGCGCCTGGCACTTACCCCATTCAAAGGCACTTAAATCTTTTGTCTTGCCCATTCCCCCTCTGAATGGCACACATACACAATCCATGTCTCAATTGTCTCAAGGCCTAAAAATCCTTCTTTAACCTCTCCTCCCCTTCATCTACATGGATTGAAGTGATAAGGGATCATAGTCCGTCTATTTCATGGAAAGATCAGGTGTTCTTAATGTTTTGTGTAGTTAGTGTGTGTTGTGAAAAATATGGACATATCAGAAACCTGTGTTATAGGGATTAATGCAGTTCTTGGATTTGCTTATTTGTTTTACATAAGGTTCCCACACACAGACACATCTACAGTATATTAATGCATAGTGTAACACAGTGCTGTGTTAACTGTATAAACAATGCCCTCCAGCAGCTGTACATTGAGCCAGCTCCTAATTTATATGATGATATGATATACTGTATTGTCCCCGTAGGAAATTTGACTTGAACAATTAAAGAGTGCTGCTGCTTCTACATAAATACATAGAATAACACCCCATCATACACACCCCTCCCCATCATACACACCCCTTCCCATCATACACACTCCTCCCGATCATACACACCCCTCCCGATCATACACACCCCTCCCCATCATACACACTCCTCCCGATCATACACACCCCTCCCCATCATACACACACCCCTCCCCATCATACACACCCCTCCCCATCATGCACACCCCTCCCCATCATGCACACCCCCCCATCATGCACACCCCTCCCCATCATACACACCCCTCCCCATCATACACACCCCTCCCCATCATACACACCCCTCCCCATCATGCACACCCCTCCCCACCATGCACACCCCTCCCCATCATGCACACCCCTCCCCATCATACACACCCCTCCCCACCTACACAAAAGTTCATTAGTTCATGCCAGGCAATGCTGTGACTCAGGTGGGCGTTCCACATTACGTAAATAAACCTGTGCCAGCACTTGCAGCTCACATGGTTTGTCTTGGATGCATTTATTTGGGATGTGGAAGCTGCCCTCCAGGCCAACTAGGAGGATTAGGAGGAGTTTTGTACAGTAGACCTACTATAGTAAAGCTGTAACGGTCTGAGTGTAGTGGGTGAGGAGTCAGGCGCAGGAAGCAGAGAGTTCAGGGGAGTGCTATTTTAATGCACTGATAAACGCTGAACATAAGCCAACCCTCACAAAAACACAGGGCGTACTGAACAAACAAATGCCCCAAACAGGGGGACTTAAACTGTCCAGGGGAAAACCCACAAAATGGGAAAACACAACCCCAATAGACGTGCACACAAGCACACCAAACAGACGATCACAATAATTAATCCCGCACAAGGAACCCTGCGGGCCGGCTGACTAATAAAGCCTACTACCTAACTCAAAACAGGTGCACACAATCAACACATAAGGAGGGGGAGGAAATAATCAGTAGCAGCTAGTAGGCCGGCGACGACGAGCGCCACCCGAACGGGAAGGGGAGTGTCCTTCGGTCGGAGTCGTGACAAAAGCACATATCTGCATTGTTGGGTTGTCTTACTGTATGTAGTAGGATATATTCAAAATAGGCTGGGTGAATGTGTAGTTATGGGTAATAATATGAATGTGTCTCATAGCATACCTACTGTAGATGAGCAGACATATTACTGTCGATGACATCATTTTTTGTCTCAGGTATGCTGATGTGAAGACAGCAATACTTGTATATATTATATTTATTGAATTCCTTATTGCACATTAGTTAATTATTTATTATTATTCACCCATTAACTCAATCACCTATGCATTAGATTACATTCATAGTATTCTGCCCATTCATTCATTCACTCATTCCACTAGGCTTTCATTCTTCCTGGCTATGTACATACTCATTTACTCACCCATATTAATTTGTTCATTGATCCAGTCATCCCATTCTCCTCTTGCCCAAACATAATCAATGAAAGCTTCTGTTTCCTAGTGCTCTTTATAACCTAACCAGGGCACCTATGACACTCATTGTAATCGCCGAACAACTGAACAATCCCTGAACACCGTCTGTGTGAATGCATTGCCTTTATTGGCTGGCAGAAACGCTAGCTGTCTGTGGCATTATTAGCCCCATGCTAAGAGGGGCACATCCCAGCCTGCTAACCCCTCAGCCCTCTGTAGTAACACAGCAACTAATGGAACACAAGATGGCCACCGCTTGCTACTGTAGCTCTCTGTGTCTCCAGCTATGTATCCACCACTAGTGTTGTGTCAGTATAAGCCTCCCCCTCCAGCAAACTGTGCTTCATTTAGATTTATGTCTGTCCGATATGAACAGTGTTAGAGTGCCTTGCTACCTGTCTTCCTCCCCGGGGTCATATTGATGGCTGCTTGCGTCCAGCATTCACCCAGGGCCAGATTGATCAGCAAATAAGTTGTTGTCAACTGGCTTTAAAAAAGATTAAAGATTTTGCGCTTGTCTGTAGAAATGGATCTGGTGCGGTTGACTGTGATAATAAACTCCCTCTCTCTCCTCGCTCTCTCCCCACTGGAGATGTATTGAGTGGGCCGCGGGGTTATACAGTTCCAGCTGGCAACGTTTTTTTAATTACTTAAATCCGTTCGATCAAAGCTTTTCAGGCAATTATGTCAGCGCTTTCAAGACCCTAACATACACTAAATTGATTATTTACTTTACGCATCAAACATCCTGCAGTCAGATGATCAAATGAGGGTCAGTGATGATGGAGCTTACTGCGACTGCGACGGTGTTCACTATTGAGTTTATGTGTGAATCAGACCTGGGTGCAAATAGTATTTGAAATTGTTTAATTGAGCTTGCCTGGCTCAGTGGAACCAATGAAATAGTACCAAAAGTGCAAACCCACCAATCTAGCACTTGGCAGACTCAAGCAAAATAAAATTATTTAATTAAATGATTTTGAATACAATTTAAACTCAGGTCTAAACAGAGCGTTAACATATTGCATTACATTCTCAGGTGGTATTGGACGATACGGCCCTAGGTCATCAGGTCACAGTAAGGTCAGAGAATGTACATTAACACCACAGCCTTCACATCCAACCATCTCTCACAGCCCAGTGACAGTTTCAAACCCACTAAGACCAGCAGGAAAACACAGAGTGGTACAAAGGATGTATTTTAGGGAAGAAACCAACCAACCCAGCTGCATTAACCAAACCAACCCAGCTGCATTAAGTTGTTCCTGTGTTACTGAGCAGTTGAATGCTATGGAGGAAATTACACAATGTCTTTCCTCACGTGTTGCCAGTGCCGCTTGGTGACTGACACCCGGACTGGAAACATTGGGACAGGATAATGATAGTAAAAATCTCTCTCCCAGAGGTTACAGGATATTGCTGCCTATCACCATGTTGGTTCTTCTGGGTAGTGGCTCTGTCTGTGTGAGTGTGTTTGTGGTGTTAGTGTGTGTGTATTATTTTATAGATCACATTGTGTGTGTGCGTGTGTGTCTGTGTGTGTGTCGGGTCAGGCGCCAGGCTGTTGTGCATGTTTCGGGTGAGCTGAGGAGTGTTGTGTGTAGGCAGCAACAGAGAAGCCAGTGAAGAGTATAGCAGCTCTCCTCTGTGTGTGTATGTGTGCACTGCAAGGGCCCAGGGGCCACAGCTAGCTTTGATGTTCTTCAAAGTGTCAAGATCAGATCAGGATGCAAGGGGGGACTGCTCCCCATGGAAGACCAACTGCTCTAGAAAGCTTCTAACACATTGACTGTTGCATCCTACCATCTTTATTTGTCAATTAGGGTTTTGTTTACTCAGAGTTTGAACGTTAAATAAGTAGAGGAGAGATGTCTGGGTTTGTGGTCTTCTCATACTTTCATATTGTGTATTTATGAAGTTCAATACCATCGGCTGCATGAAAGCAAATGCAGGGAGAAAAGGAATGCTAATTTATTGTCACACCCTATCAGGGAGAGGAGATTTTGCAGTGCAATAACTAACCTGCCAAGGCCCATATTACTAACAGAACACTTACAGTAGCCTAGTTCATTTTAAAACATTTAATAAATTACCGATTCCGTTTGGTTTATTTATTCTCTTCTACATATTCCTGGTGTTGCGTGGAAAACCCACCACAATTTTAAGAGCATATATATCGATCCATGGCGAATTTTGCAATAAGCTAGTGGTGTGTGGGGAGTCATCTAGAGCCATGTGGTGCTAAACGATACTGAATGCCTGGGCCTGGTGAGGTCACACTGAAAAGCCTGGAGTTTCATAAGAAGTTGAAAACTCACTGTGTTCACTGCCAAAGGCTTGTCTTAAAGTGCCCGCTGACTTCCTGTACTGCTCGTCACACTGTAAGACCTGTGTACTGACAGGAGAGAGGAGCCCTCAAGGGGGGGTGGGGGGGGGTTTGTGCTCCCTGTGAAGATCAATTGCGCTACAAGGCTGCGGCCTGCAGGTCCATATCACCTCCACCTCGCCCTGGGTATTAAAAGATATGGAAGGTAAATCCAAACAGAGGTGGAGCCCGGTGCACCAGGCGATTCTCCAGGCCTCCAGGCTCTGAGGCTCACAGCTCAGCCTGCCAGCTTTGTAATACAGAGAGATTACAACACTCAGTAAACTCTGAGCGTACGTCTTCTATCTATCTCTCCTGACGAGATGGATGGAGCACAGCACACGGCACTACATCAACCCTGGGGTTATGGCTGTGAGGAGAGACAAAGATCAGCCTTCTAAGAGCCTTTACTAACCCCTGGAGAAGAGAGGAGTTACTACCCAGCGTTTATCACATGCCATGGGAAAGGCCTTACCTGTTGAACCACACACAAGTCCTCTCTGTCATCTTAGACTAAGTCCTCTCTGTCATCTTAGATTTTTATACTCTCTGTGGCTCTTTTTTTAGTATGAATTGAGTGATTCTGTGTAGTAAGTGGAGGCTGATGCAAGATTGCTAGGCCAAGTAGAGTATTTGTGTTTTAAAGCTGCTTAAAGAAAGAGCTGAAATAAGTACTTGAAAATTATTTATTCTGTTTAGCACCGTGTCTGACATGCAGGCTTTACTTGAACAAACTGTGATAACTTGAGCATTGCAACTATATTACTAAACTTTTCTTGTTTTTTCCATTTGGGGTTGTATTACTTTTTATTTATTTTTTCAAAGAAATAAGTCATAACGCTTAGAACATTTGATATGTCAGGTTTTGCTTTGAAATATCTTCCAAGAGTCTTTTGAAAATCTAATAGAATGCTCAAGCATGTGCTGAGAGTTAAAGCTGAGAACTACTAACTAGCTCCGTCAGTTTATATGGTTGGGTAGCATTGGGTGTGCAGTAGGATTTTACAGTATAGTGTCTTAGCTTTTAATGTCTCCACACATACTGTAGTGTATTACAGAGCCCCATCAAAGTGCTGTGTGATATATTCAGTGGATACCTGCAGGAGACATGAACCTAGGAACTACGCCAGCATCCAGGGCTCCCTCCTATTAGCCGTCTGGCCAGGTCACAATGCACACACACACCGAGCACACACACAATCCGAGCACACACACACACACACCGAGCACACACACAGTGTGCCCTTGGCCCTAGCATCACCTCTCAAACACCCGCTCACCAAAATGGCACCCCCTGAGGACTTCCTGGCCATGATGTGCCAAGGCTCGGTGGCATTGATACCTCAACCCGCCCACTCCAACCCCTGCCCCCTGTCCCACATCTCCATATATGGCTTCCTCAGGGGTGTTTGTAATTGGTAGATTGGCAGCACATTGCCCATTTCAAAAGGAAGGCTTCTGTGAAGTTGCCAAATCTGTCCTTACAAATGAAAATACTTGCTTTTTTTATTGATGCAAAAGCCTGTGGAAATGTCCCCACATGCCGTCCACATTCAGTACTCTTGTTATTTTATTGCTTACAGATGCCATTTCAATAAATGTTTATGCATTTGAGCCGCATGTAGCGCAAACAGCCAAAAACAAAGAATATCAAATCAAAAGGAAGAGCTCTGATGAGTAAGGTTTATTCGTAAATTATAAGAAATGTGCTGACCCCAAAAATGTATTTTAGCGAAGATTTCAATAAATGGCCTGAATTGTGGCTCATATCTCCCATCATTCATCCTGCCGTGCTCTGGCAGAAATCATGCTTCACATTAGAACTGCTGGGATTTCTATATTAGTTTCAGCTGCAGCGTAAGAAAGCGCTTCTCCGATGCTCGACAGACTGACACTGCGGAATAGTTCCACTAGCTGTGAACTCTTACCAAGCAAAATGTGTCACCATCACCACCAGACACAGAGACAGTACAGCAGTGTCATTGTTGAGTGGCTGGGGTATAAACTTACCAACAGAGGTTTGACACTGCATAATACTCTATGAGGAAGCCATATATTTCTCTCTGAATGCCTCAATGGTGCTGCGGACAGGGACAGGGGGGAGGATTGCAACACCTACTCAGTGAACACAGCACACATGACATTCCCAAGTTCCCTCACTTTCTTTTTCTCTCATTCTCTCATTTCTCTCTCCTTTCCTGTCTTCCAAGTCTTAAATCTTGCGATTTAATGGCCGGTTTAATGAGAGGTTCTAATGGGAGTTTCCAACAGGCTAAGTAGAGATTCTGATTTTGAAATGTGGACTTAATAGTGGAAGCCCCTCTCTGCCAGAAATAGATTTTCCCTGGTGCCCCGATGGTGAAGTAGTTAAGCTGCTACTCACAGTGTGTCCAAGTCTTTGTTCTCTTTCTCTTTCTCTTTCTCTTTCTCTTTCTCTTTCTCTTTCTCTTTCTCTTTCTCTCTCTCTCTCTCTCTCTCTCTCTCTCTCTCTCTCTCTCTCTCTCTCACCCTTTCTCTCTTTCTCCCTCACCCTTTCTCTCTTTCTCCCTCTCTCTCTCTCTCTTTCTCTCTCTCTCTCTCTCTCGCTCTCTCTCTCTCTCTCTCTCTCTCTCTCTCTCTCTCTCTCTCTCGCTCTCTCTCTCTCTCTCTCTCTCTCTCTCTCTCTCTCGCTCTCTCTCTCTCGCTCTCTCTCTCTCTCTCTCTCTCTCTCTCTCTCCAACTCTCTCTTTCTCTCTCTCTCTCTCTCTCTCTCGCTCTCTCTCTCTCTCTCTCTCTCTCTCTCGCTCTCTCTCTCTCTCTCTCGCTCTCTCTCTCTCGCTCTCTCTCTCTCTCTCGCTCTCTCTCTCTCTCTCTCTTTCTCTCTCTCTCTCGCTCTCTCTCTCTCTCTCTCTCTCTCTCTTTCTCTCTCTCTCTCTTTCATTTGGAAATAATAATCAAACCTCCTCACATTCGCTGGTCATAACCAAGGTCATAGACACACAGCTTTTCTCTGATTTCTTACCTAATCCTTGGCATTGCACATGGCCAGAAGACATTTAGATATTTCAATAAGAGGTTCTGTGTTATGTGATATTTTGTGGCATCTACCATTCATTGTGTGACAGGGCTTCAAAATACTTATGGTTACCAATAGTTGCAAAAAAATATTAAAGTGAGTGTGGCCTTGAACACATGCTAGACGTGAACTCCCCAAGGAGAAAGTGGGTATTGCGTTGCATGGTGTGAACAACTGTCTCCTCAACTTACATCTGGATCAAAAGAAAGACGAGAGAGGACCTTGAAACATTTATGAGTTGTGACGGAGCTGACATCCCAGGTCTGGAGCGTTCAGTCAGAGGGGACCCGTCGGGTCCTGAGAGGGTCATCGACAGGGCCAGGATCAAGACAGGCCTGGAGCCTCTGTGGTTTCCTTTAATTTATGCCTTTTATCACTGACACGTGCATGTGTTCACTGGAAAACACTGCTATCCCCTAGGTGAATAGCTGGCGGGTGATAAATAGCTCCTGCTTTCCACTCCATTTGGTCTGAGGCAGCCAACACCCGCCCCCCTTCCTCCCCCTCCTATCCACATCCCCTCTCGCTGCTTCCTCTTCAGGCACTGACCTTTGGGATGCTGTCTTTCCCATCCCCCCTAGCCGGAGGCCTCATGGGAGCTGTAATGGACTCAGCGTTAATTGCCTATTGAAGGACAGAAGCAGTTCCTCGCAGCCTGATTGCAGACTCCCCTGAGAGTACAGCTGTCCGTTTCTGTGACTGTTGCTCTAATGCACACACTGGGTCCATCCGGCAAATTCACTCAGCATGCACTAACACGCACGAACGCGAATACACTAACACGCATACTCACACAAGGAAGCCACACACACACACGTACGCTAATGCACACTGTCCATTTCTTCACATACATACACACAACATATTGACTCTCCTGCTCCTCTGCTTTTATAATGGGAATATTTTCATTTTCTTTATTCTAAAGACTCCATCAAACACACACATATCCAAAAGTTGTGTGAGACTCGGAGGACTCTATCTGTCTTGCCCTGCCTTAGCCGTGCATCTGTCAGATAGATTGGTCAGACAGATTGGTCATAATGTGCTCCTCATGCTTTGTGGTTTCCTGTGCTGTCCCTGCTCTGGGCTCTGTGGTACTCTGGAGCCATCAGCCACCAGTTAGGGTTCACATAAACACCACCTATCCCAGTAGCCTGGGTGTCATGCTAATTTAGACAGATATCCCATGGAGCGCAGCCAGGGAGGAGAGATTTATCGAGAGCTTCTATGGCTTGTTTTTCTATGTTTTATTCCGAGGAATTGAGTTGGATGTGAGGCGAAATTCCGTTAGGCCTCTGAGTCCTTCAGGGTCAGTGAATAATACTTGTGTTGTGTGTTGCCATTCCCATAGATAGCTACCCTCACACACACATACAGTAAAAAAACAACAAGCATATGGAGAGAAATCCCTAGTATATGGTGCCTAGTGTGTGTAGCATATCATTTTATTCCACTACCGAATATAGTACCAGTCAAAGGTTTGGACACACCTACTCATTCAAGGTTTTTTTTTTATTTGTACTCTTTTCTACATTGTAGAATAATAGTGAAGACATCAAAATGATGAAATAATACATATGGAATTATGTAGTAACCAAAAAAGTGTTAAACAAATAAAAATATATTTTACATTTGAGATTCTTCAAAGTAGGCACCATTTAGCTTTACACACTCTTGGCATTCTCTCAACCAGCTTCATGAAATAGTCACTTGGAATGCATTTCAATTAATAGGTGTGCCTTGTTAAAAGTTAATTTGTGGTATTTCTTTCCTTCTTAATGCATTTGAGCCAATCAGTTGTGTTGTGACGAGGTAGGGGTGGTATACAGAATATAACCCTATTTTGGTAAAAGACCATGTCCATATTATGGCAAAAACAGCTCAAATAAGCAAAGAGAAATGACAGTCCATCATTACTTTAAGACATGAAGGTCAGTCAATGTGGAAAATTTCAAGGACTTTGAAAGTTTCTCCAAATGCAGTTGCAAAAACCATCAAGCACTATGATGAAACTGTCTCTCATGAGGACCACCACAGGAAAGGAAGATCCAGACTTTTTTGGTATTGATTCCATATTTCATAGTTTTGATATCTTCACTATTATTCTAGAAAATAGTAAAAATAAAGAAAAACCTTTGAATGAGTAGGTGTGTCCAAACTTTTGACTGGTACTATATATATATATATATATATATATATATATACAATGAGGAGCGGTGAGTAGGTGAAAGTGAACACTTCCCCCCCCATCCCCTTCTCTCTACCTGAGAGGGAGCAGGCTGTGTGTGAATCGCCCATGGCTGGACCTTGATCACTCCTGGTTTGAAGTTGAAAGTCGGTCCGATTGCTCTGGGGGCAAAAGCAGGCGCGCATTTTCTGCCAGATAGAGGGCCTCTCTTTCTTTCAGTGTGTGTTTACTTGCCATAGCAGCATTGTCATGGTGAGGCAGATTCAGACGATGAGCAGGGCCTAAGCCAGACAGACCAGACTAGGAGATATTTACATTTTAGTTAAATTCCTATTTACAGTATACTCTATTGCATTTATTTCTCAAGAGATATAGTACACTCTGAAATACCAACCTTGGCAACCATAAAAATACATTCACGGCAATTAAACTAATGATAATGCATATTTAGTTTGATACAGTAAATCTATCTGAGCATTATGACTTCATCTTCTTGTAGAGACCAATGAGAGCTGTGTGTTTGTATCTATTTATTTTATTTCACTCTATTGACCGTGGTATTCATCCCTCATTAATTCCTCATATCCATCCCAGTTTCCCTGTGTCTTTCCCAATGGCTTTCTCCACAACAGTCTCGCATCATCTCATAGAGTTTCAGGCTAACAGTTTGAGGAGATATATTGTGACCGAGCACTGCCGCTAATGACGACTCGCCGAGCTGGAGCCAATCAGAGCAGTGATCTTTAATGTGTTTGAAATGCGTTTTGGTTAAGTGGACATGATAAATTATCTACCTTACACACAAGACTAATGCTGTGGAATTGAGCCTGTGATTCAATTACCTGCGGTCTGATGTGTGTGGTGTACTGTATGTGGGAGAGGATAGGTAGCTGTGACTGGGTCTACTGTGCTACTAACTACACAAAGCATGGAAGGATCTCTCGTTAGCGCCGTGAAGTCTCCTAGAGTTAAAATATGAATCATTTCTCAGCGAGGCCTCTTGAGAAAAGTGTGTTAAATGAACTGCAGTGCACACACTGAACAGTACCTCACACTTGTAGCTCCTTTAATAGCTAAGAGAGTGTGATTGGGAATTCTCATAATATGTTGAGAGAGCAGATGTTTGTTAGGTAACTGCAAGTGGCCTTTCTTATTGCTGTCCTCTAACACTGTAACAGTAGGTGATGGTTGTCTTAAGGGTTTATCATAGTCCAAAACGTGTAAACGAATGCACTGCAGTGTTTGTAGAATATTGGACTGTTGGCTTTCATACTTCTTGAATTCTCAACGGAACTCAAGCTATTTATCCAACTGTCAACACATTCAAATGAATAGATGTGTTGGTATCTGAGATGCTTTGATTGGGAATTGTGGTGGGTACACGTTCGGGCTGTGCGACTCGCCGAGCTGGAGCCAATCAGAGCGGTGATCTTTAATGTTTTTGAAATGCGTTTTGGTTAAGTGAACATGTGCGTTCCCTGCTGATGGTGGTCTCAGAGCCACGTAGCTATGTCACAATGAGACTCCGGACTATCGCGTTTCAGCGTCTGTAGACTATTTTTTACACTTTAGACACATGGGGTTCGACTAATATCCCCAATGGGTTTCTATGCAGCGCAGAGTTACTGTCTTGAGTCTTTTCCCGCAAAATTTTGGTCTCCATAGAGATGAGGTCAAATAACCGTTTCTTGTGAATTTCAAGAACTTTAGTTTGAGGCCTAAACCAACCATCTTGAGGCCCTAATCTCTGGATTTCACATGTCCGGGCAGGAGCGCAGCCATGGGTGGGCCTGGGAGCCAATCAGAATTAGTTTTTCCCAACAAAAGGGCTTTATTACAGACAGAAATATTCCTCAGTTTCATCAGTTGTCCAGGCGGAGTGGTTACACGTGGTCTGCGGTTTTTAGTCCGGTTAGATGTACTGCCAAATTCTCTAAAACAACGTTGGAGGCGGCTTATGGTAGATAAATGTACATTACATTCTCTGGTAACAGCTCTGGTGGACATTCCTGGAGTCAGCATGCCAATTGCACGCTCCCTCAAAACTTGAGACTTCTGTGGCATTCTGTTCTGTGACAAATCTGCACATTTTAGTGGCCTTTTATTGTCCCCAGCACAAGGTGCACCTGTGTAATGATCATGCTGTTTAATCAGCTTCTTGATATGCCACACCAGTCAGGTGGATGAATTATCTTGGCAAAAGAGAAATGCTCACTAATTGGGATGTAAACAAATTTGTGCACAACATTTTAGAGAAATATGTTTTTGGTTCGTATGGAACATTTCTGGGATCTTTTATTTAATCTCATGAAACATGGGACCAACACTTTACATGTTGCATTTGTATTTTTGTTCAGTATAATCTTAAATAATAATATGTCATTTAACAGCCACTTTCATACGGTAATGCTTGCACACCTTTTTGTATATGTGACCGCAGTGGGAATCGAACGTACGCCCCTGACACCAGACAGACTCACCGTGTAAAAGTCTGCTTTGACTCTGAGCCCTGTAGTTTTTAAATGAGTGTTCAGTTTGTTGCTTGACATTAGGTTTCACATCATTGCCTTACAGAGATAATAATGTGCTCTTTATGTTTAAGGACTCTTGATGATGTTTAAATGGCTGTTTTTGGTGTTTATCCTCCCCCTTGACAAGCAAAAGATGGTGCTAAAACATGGAAGTCCTGCTTGTGACACTGACTGGGAAATCTGCTCTGTTTCTACTAAGAAACAAACAATCACACCATCCGGAAAACCCAAAGACCCATCTGCATCTCAATATCATTCCAAGGACGTATGTGACTCACCACCTTGATTCGGTCTTATGTAGCAAAATTTGAAACTGGTTTTGTTACATTGGTAAAAAAATAGAGACTCAGAGCTACGAAATGGTGTTTCATACACTGCATTTTTGAGAAACAATGGGAAAGTAATTCTGTTTTTGAAAGTTGATACATTTGTAAACTCACTTTTGAGAAATGGGCCTTTGAATGTTTTGGTACCTACTGGAGAGCTCTCCTTTGTCTACACCCATTCAGCATTGTTCACACCCTCTTAAGCCAGCCCCACCCATCTCTTTATGGATTCAAATGTGAGGTCATGTGCTAAACAGTGAGATGTGTAGTGAAGATTAAGACTAAAAGTGGTAGTAGCTTACAATAAGGTACAATTCCAGGTAAAAGCAAGTGTCCAGATAAAAATATGTAATAAATATTAGATGACGCTTACCCAGACACACTCGTCTAAATTGGTGGGTCATGTGAAAGAAATGCTATAACCCTAAGACACATCCAGTGCTGGAAAAAGTACTAAATTGTCATACTTGAGTAAAAGTAAAGATACCTTAATAGAAAATGACTGAAGTAAAAGTAAAGAGTCTCAAACGAGAGAGCGAAAAAGAAGAACAAATGAGAGCATGTAATTGGCTTCTCATTTACTGCATCCTCCAGACCTACACTTTTCCCTCTCCTTTGGATTGGAGGAGTGAAAAGTTTTATCTTCAACCGGCATTACCACGCTTGTTTTCTTTCTAAACAACGACGCCCTCCCATAATGATTGTAAGAAAGCTAATGGCAGGTTTCGATAGGTGTGAAATGGTTTCTCTGGACTCCACACCCATAGGGAGGATAATGGAGCCATTCAGACCCTCTCTTCTCCAGAAGGGGCACCTTTTGTACCAGCACTCACATGCTACTCCACAGGCTCCTGAAAGGATACATTTTGTTCAATTTGTCTAAAAGCCACTGGCTTATGTGACAATTGAAAGACTTTGGCTGTTAAAGTTTCTTTACCCCGTTGACTACTGACGGGCTCTTGTTCTGCCCTGTGATCTGTCCATCATTTTTAGAAGGCACATACAAAGAGAAAGTGGGGATGAAAAAGAGAGGAGTATAAGGATGTGATACAGGGGCCTGGCTGGGGCTCCCGCATGCCTTCCAGCTCTCTGAAATGATTTGAATTCAGTAGAAGGCGTGAGAAATTGGATGAGTGGAGGAGTGGAGTCTGGATTATGACTAGACAGTCGCCAAGGCCAGTGTGGCCGTTTTCACACAAACATTGAATCATTGAATTATTCAACAGCACTAACTGACTAAACTCACTTCACTTGCTGGGGTGACTAACTGAAACCAGGGTTCCTCCTGTTCTCTGTGGCAGATAGGTTATTTATATAGTGTAGGCCGCTGCCATGTAGTATCCTTGACCCAAACAATCTTGATCTTAACTCTTTGGTGAGGTGTAGCTAGGTAATATGATTTGGTTTGGTCCTTTACTTATCTTACCCCTTTGGGTAATTTAATTGACACAATGGTATCTAAGTATGCGGTGTAGGGATGTACAATGGTTGAATGTGATGCTATTCCTTGAGGTTTGTCCATTAAGGATTGTACCCTTTTTTTGCCTGTAGCTCAGGGCCTGAAGCAATGATATGCATATTATTGACACCATTTGAAAGGAAACATTTTGAAGTTTGTGGAAATGTAAAATGAATGTAGGAGAATATAACACATTAGATCTGGTTAAAGATAATACAAACAAAAAAATGTGAATTGTTTTTCTACATCATCTTTGAAATGCAAGAGAAAGGCCATACTTTCAGATAGAAATCTAGGTGTAATTTAGATTTAGGCCACCAGATGGGAGCAGTTTGTGTGCAAAGTTTCAGACTGATCCAGTGAAGAATTACATTACTGCACAATATTTTGTATCAAGACTGCCAGGAGTTTGCCCAAATGTGCCGAATTGGTCAAATGATACATTTTCAGGTATATAACCATAGAGAACATACAAAAATGCTATGGTAATAAAGAATTTCAGTTTACACACTCTCAGGAATGTCATACATGATGGATCATTAACTTATACACTAACTTTCACACATCTAGATGGCCGGGAGGGGTGGGTGTGGAGCCAGAGACAGCAGGGGTTCAAACTGTAGAACCCAGTTCCTACGTTTGAATATAAAAATGGATGTAATCAAACAAATCTGTGCTAAATTGAATCTCTGGGACCCTTAGGATGACACATCAGAGCAAGATTACTGAATGTAAGTACATTATTTACCTTCAGAGGTGAATGTATCAAACCAGTTTCCGTGATAAACGTTTTGTTGTTGTTGTGCTCGCCTCAAACAATAGCATGGTATTTCCTCACTGTAATAGCTACTGTTGATTTGACACTGGAGTTAGATTAACAAGAATTTAAGCTTTCTGCCCATATAAGATATGTCTATGTCCCGGAAAGTTGGCTGTTGTATACAACGTCATTCTAGTCACATTAACACATATTAGCAACGGCCGTCCTGATTTTGGGACAATCTGGTGCCCGCAGAGGTTAATAACTCTCCTCCTCAAAAAAGGAGGCAGCAATAAATCACAGTCAATGCATGTCATATGGGGGTTCCCTGTGCATCCAACCATTCTGACATGAATATAACAGCCACACACACATATGGAATCTAAATCATCACTACATAGGGTTCTCTGCTTTTCTATGAATTATTAGTGAGTGAGGATGTAACTGTCCCTGATGCACATGCAAAACAAGAGATGCACAAAGGAGGGCCAGCCAACTGGAAAAATTTATTATGTCTTTATTGAAATGAACACGGAATAGAGGAGCCACGATATCCCTTTAAACAATGTCAAGAAAGAGATTCCACAGCATATAGGTTTTACATGGCAGATCCCAGCAGTGCTGGGAGAGAGAGGGAGTTTTGTATTAAAAAAACATGAACCACTGCTATCTCTTCTTTAGTCGTGCTCTGTGTGTACAAGTGTATAGTGCATTTGGAAAGTATTCAGACCCATTGACTTTTTCCAAATTTTGTTACGTTACAGCCTTATTCTAAAATTGATTAAATAGTTTTTTCCCCCCTCATCAATCTACACACAATACCCCATACTGACAAAGCAAAAAACGTTTTTTTGAAATTTTGCCCCCCAAAATATTACATTTACATAAGTATTCAGACCCTTTACTCAGTACTTTGTTGAAGCACCTTTGGCAGAGATTACAGCCTCGAGTCTTCTTGGGTATGACGCTACAAGCTTGGCACACCTTTATTTGGGGAGTTTCCCTCATTCTTCTCTGCAGATCCTCTCAAGCTCTGTCAGGTTGGATGGGGAGGGTCGCTGCACAGCTATTTTCAGGTCTCTCCAAAATGTTTGATTGGGTTCAAGTCTGGGCTCTGGCTGGGCTACTCAAGGACATTCAGAGACTTGTCCCAAAGCCACTCCTGTGTTGTCTTGGCTGTGTGCTTAGGGTCGTTGTCCTGTTGGAAGGTGAACTTTCACCCCAGTCTGAGGTCCTGAGCGCTCTGGAGCAGGTGTTCATGATCTCTCTGTATTTTGCTCCGAACATCTTTCCCTCGATCTAGACTAGTCTCCCTGTCCCTGCCACTGAAAAACATCCCAACAACATAATGCCACTACCACCATGCTTCACCATAGGGATGGTGCTAGATTTCCTCCAGACATGATGCTTGGCATTCAGGCCAAAGAGTTGGTCTGAGAGTCTTTAGGTGCCTTTTGGCGGGTTGTCAAGTGCCTCTTACTGAGGAGTGGCTTCCGTCTTGCCAGTCTACCGTAAAGATCTGATTGGTGGAGTGCTGCATAGATGGTTGTCCATCTGGAAGGTTCTCCCATCTCTGTTTTTTATTTGTAATACATTTGCACCCCAAAACATATTATGGGGTATTGTGTGTAGATTGATGATTATTTTTTTTTGTTTAATACATTTTAGAATAAGACTGTAACGTAACAAAATGTGGAAAAAGTAATGTGGTCTGAATACTTTCCAAATGCACTGTATGTGTGTGTGTATCTGCTTGTTTTAAGTCAAGCATGAAACGGTTAAATCGCAGACCGAGGCAGGCCTCCGTGCCATTCATCTCAGCAGCTGAATTTTTCATGTGGTAATTAAAATGTGTAGGTCAAGTCTCCCATGACACCTATTTCTGCTAATACGGGGGGAAAACCTGTCGCACTCGTTAACTAGGCTCTTTTGCCGAGCCGGGGTTTAAAGGATGAAGGGTGACATTTTCTCCCATTTTCTAAATTAACGCGATTGATCTGCCTAACAAGAACAAAGTTAGGCTTCCAAATACCACATGATAAAAAGATTAAGCCTTTAAATGGCTTTCCAAATGCAATCTTTATTACTAGGCCTGGAGCAAAGGCATTGAACTTTCAATTAGAATTTCTAATAGGCTGTTGACTGGAATGTATAAAATGTTGCTATATAGCTATATAGATCGTGAAAGGATCTTCTTTCTGGGGCCAGGGTGTGTAACCTAGAAATCCCTCAGACCGAATGGCTGTACAGAAAAAACACGGTCGGCAGCCATGTTTTAGCGCACGTGCCAAAGTCATTCCACGGAGGGCCGAGTGTCTGCAGATTTTTGTTCCACACTTGTACTTGATTGATGAATTCAAGTCCCTGTCTAGTAAGGAACTCCCCTCACCTGTTTGTCTAGCTCTTAAATAAAAGGAAAACCCCAAAACCAGCAGACACATAGTATAAAGGATATATATTTATTGAGGCAAGCATGTGTTTTCTCTCAAGCCTGTACATATTCAGGTGGTTCTAATTGTGATTGTTAGAAGATGTGATAGCGTTACTTTAACCGGCATTATGTCGAGCCACCTTTGTAATCCATGGTAATTTCACCAAAGCCGTTTGATCCCTGTATCCTTTTTTTGTGGTTAAGTGTTTTAATCTGTGTCCGTTTTAGTTATTTCTTTCTCCTCTCCTTTTTTTCTTTCTTTCTGGCTTATTTTCTTTGATGTCGTTCCAAAGTCTGGTTCTTTTGTTAGTCTTAATTTCCACATTTTTTAATTTCCAAGTTAAAAGACTGTTTCTAATTTTCAGTGAGTGATCTCAGCGTCTAAATCCGATGTAATTGTCTCTAATGCCGTATTAACTGTTGTCAAAATATTTTTGCGTTATGTCATCCTAATTCAATCTGCTTTTTCTAATGTCATGCTTGAAGGCAGTCAGGCCTGTTTTTGGTTTACTGTACTCTCTCTTTATCTCTCTCTCTCTCTGTCTCGCTTTCTCTCTCTATCTGTCTGTCTCTCTCTCTCTTTCAGCCTTGATTTTCTCTGTCTCCATCCTTCTCTTACCCTCTCTCACACACACTCTCTCTCTCTATCTGTAGGCGATTGTCAGCCTTCAGAGAGAGAGGCATCAGAATACAATTTGTCAGGACTCTAACAGCCCGTTCCATTCAGAATGTGGGGTTAGCGTTCTGTTTATGTTATACTGCATTCAAACTGAGCAACATTACATCCCCCATCTGCCAATCTCCAGTAATCTTCTTTAATTGCGGTAATTAAACTATATTTACATGTGCAGAATACTTGTAATTTAGCAAATTGCACTCTCCTCTCTGCACATTTAATCAGCGCAGGGAGCTGCAGTGAGTGGAGAGGAATGGAGTGATTTCAGTCTTTTGATTTCAGTGGTGGGCTGTGTGTTTCTGACAGGGTAAGTGGACCAGCGCCCGGGGGCTCGGTGAGGTTAGGAAAACAAGCCGGTGGAGAGGTATTGTCATTGGGCTCTGATTGCAGCTCATGTGCCTAATTGCAGGGCTCCTTTGTGAAGCCTACCAAAGCGCTGTAGACGTGTGTGTGTGGCGTGTGTGTGTGTGTGTGTGTGTGTGTGTGTGTGTGTGTGTGTGTGTGAGTGTGTGTGTGGTGTGTGTGTGTGTGTGTGTGTTTGTGTGTGTGTGTGTGTGTGTGTGTGTGTGTGTGTGTGTGTGTGTGTGTGTGTGTGTGTGTGTGTGTGTGTGTGTGTGTGTGTGTGTGTGTGTGTGTGTGTCTGTATCTGTGTCTGTGTCTGTGTGTGTGTGTGTGTGTGTGTGTGTGTGTGTGTGTGTGTGTGTGTGTGTGTGTGTGAGGGCAGCAAAGTTGTAAATGATAGGCAATTGAGGGACACAATTTTGTGTTTCACACTCTTAGACTACATTTTTGTTCTAGATACTTTTGCCGTTTTTACAGTTCTAGCAGTATAATCAGCAAGCAAAAGTTATATTTTATCTTTAGCAGATTCGTCAATGAGGTATTTAGATCACCTGTGCTGTTTGCCCAAGTGCAAGAAGTTAAAAGAGGGTATTAAATCCAGATCAGATATTGAAACTAATGTTATAATGAAAACATCATCCAGCCTGTTTGACAGTGGAATAACAGCATGATTGCTCTCAGATTAATGGTGTTAGCTAGGGATTAATACGGAATAGGGAATTTGTTAAGCAGCAGTTGCATGATATTAGTATTCCTAAATAGCTTTATGATGCCCTAGTACTACATCATGGTGGAATAGTTGTATCTAAAGACGTCTGAACCCACTAAAGTCATTTTCTCATCTATTTCTATGGTGGTACAGTAAGTGTATCAAAGACGTCTACTCTGCACTTTTAGTCATTTGATAATTTGCATAGCCTCTGAGGCCAGGCCACATTCTGTCATTTGGTGCAGTTGACTTGACTTTCATCCCCGTTGTTAGTGGCAATGACTAAGTCCAGGACATCAGACACACAGCCTGGCCCACAGCGCCATCATTTTAGTCAGAGGAGGAGGAGACACGAGTCCCCGCGGGGAGTGACTGGGTTTATCCTGTGTTGTTGTTCTAGAGTAGCTAGCTACCATTAGGCATGCCCCCCTAGGCTAATTACAGCCCTGTATCCCTGTGAAAGCCCCTATCAGGCCAGATGGAAGCTCTGTGGATGGAACAGCAGTGTGAGGTCAGAGGGTTCCTGCCCCCCTGGTGAGGCAGAGGTATAGTGAGACCTATAGGGTGACATGGCTGCTGAGGTAATTGGTGTGGTCATAGAAAGCTTCCCCCCGTCTGGAGTGGCTTATTATCTCCTACATGCCTGTACCATTACACGTCATCGGACCAATGGTTGCGTGCCACGTCATTGACTGTGCCGTCGGGCACCAGATTGCTTATGATGTGGTTAGCTGATACATAAAATACCTTTCCAGGCGTTGTAAGATCTGGCATGCGTCAGCAACGCTTGGGCAGAGGAACATTTTTATTTTAGTATTTTTTATTTCACCTTTATTTAACCAGGCAGGCCAGTTGAGAACAAGTTCTCATTTACAACTGTGACCTGGCCAAGATAAAGCAAAGCAGTGTGACACAAACAGCACAGAGTTACACATGGGATAAACAAAATTACAGTCAAAATGAGAAAAAAAATCCAGAAAATCACATTGTATGAATTTTAATGAATTTATTTGCAAATTATGGTGGAAAATAAGTATTTGGTCACCTACAAACAAGCAAGATTTCTGGCTCTCACAGACCTGTAACTTCTTCTTTAAGAGGCTCCTCTGTCCTCCACTCGTTACCTGTATTAATGGCACCTGTTTGAACTTGTTATCAGATTAAAAGACACCTGTCCACAACCTCAAACAGTCACACTCCAAACTCCACTATGGCCAAGACCAAAGAGCTGTCAAAGGACACCAGAAACAAAATCGTAGACCTGCACCAGGCTGGGAAGACTGAATCTGCAATAGGTAAGCAGCTTGGTTTGAAGAAATCAACTGTGGGAGCAATTATTAGGAAATGGAAGACATACAAGACCACTGATAATCTCCCTCGATCTGGGTCTCCACGCAAGATCTCACCCCGTGGGGTCAAAATGATCACAAGAACGGTGAGCAAAAATCCCAGAACCACACGGGGGGACCTAGTGAATGACATGCAGAGAGCTGGGACCAAAGTAACAAAGCCTACCATCAGTAACACACTACGCCGCCAGGGACTCAAATCCTGCAGTGCCAGACGTGTCCCCCTGCTTAAGCCAGTACATGTCCAGGCCCGTCTGAAGTTTGCTAGAGAGCATTTGGATGATCCAGAAGAAGATTGGGAGAATGTCATATGGTCAGATGAAACCAAAATATAACTTTTTGGTAAGAACTCAACTCGTCGTGTTTGGAGGACAAAGAATGCTGAGTTGCGTCCAAAGAACACCATACCTACTGTGAAGCAGGGGGGTGGAAACATCATGCTTTGGGGCTGTTTTTCTGCAAAGGGACCAGGACGACTGATCCTTGTAAAGGAAAGAATGAATGGGGCCATGTATCGTGAGATTTTGAGTGAAAACCTCCTTCCATCAGCAAGGGCATTGAAGATGAAACATGGCTGGGTCTTTCAGCATGACAATGATCCCAAACACACCGCCCGGGCAAGAAGGAGTGGCTTCGTAAGAAGCATTTCAAGGTCCTGGAATGGCCTAGCCAGTCTCCAGATCTCAACCCCATAGAAAATCTTTGGAGGGAGTTGAAAGTCCGTGTTGGCCGGCAACAGCCCCAAAACATCATTGCTCTAGAGGAGATCTGCATGGAGGAATGGGCCAAAATACCAGCAACAGTGTGTGAAAACCTTGTGAAGACTTACAGAAAACGTTTGACCTCTGTCATTGCCAACAAAGGGTATATAACAAAGTATTGAGATAAACTTTTGTTATTGACCAAATACTTATTTTCCACCATAATTTGCAAATAAATTCATAAAAAATCCTACAATGTGATTTTCTGGATTTTTTTTCTCATTTTGTCTGTCATAGTTGAAGTGTACCTATGATGAAAATTACAGGCCTCTCTCATATTTTTAAGTGGGAGAACTTGCACAATTGGTGGCTGACTAAATACTTTTTTGCCCCACTGTATATGGGGCTTTGGTGACGAAACGGATGGCACTATGATAGACTGCATCCAATTTGCTGAGTAGAGTGTTGGAGGCTATTTTGTAAATGCCCATATGTCCATATGTCCCTTTTTGATGCACCTTATGTATTCAGATGTTTCATCCTATTGCCAGTGGATTTGGCTTATTGCAGAGAAGGATGGGTTCCTCTGATTGGTTGGTATATACGGCTGCCACAGCTCTGAAATAGAGAGTAGGATGTGATTTGTGTGAATATAACAGGCTGGTGTATAGCTCTGAACTAGAGAGAGAGTGGTTCCAGCAGTAGCAGTGCAAATGATATCCTAAGACGGACGAAGCCCCAAATCCTCATTAGCCGAAGAGTAGTTCCTTCTAATTAGTTTCCATTCAGTGTAATTAGCATGGATGAGGCTAATCATGGGATGGGAAACCAATCTAACGCTTGGGATACAACGTCCTTGGCCTCTCTTTCATGCTCTGGTTCAGAGCATTTTGATCGTTTTTTTCAGGTGCAGTTAGTTGTCTCTTTCATAAGCATTTTGTATTAAAAAAAGAACCATGGATTTAAAAAAAAATCTCTGTTTTAAAAAATTGAAAGAAATCTTTTGTGTCGAACAATGCTAGCTGCCTGCACTCTTAAAGTAATGAAGGCCGATTCATTTGAGGTAGTTTGAAGGAAAAAAAATACAAGACGTATTTCTAGCTAGTTTACTAAAGGCAAGGTCAAGCATGAGGCAGAGAAAGATGACATTGTGAGGAAGGCTATGTCTGTTTGGTCCTAAAACATGAGGTCAGCCTAACATGAAAGGCATGCCAGGCCACAGCTCTTTGTGAGGATGTTATTACCATAGTTATCCTGGCTCTATTCCCTACTGCTGTGGCCCTGTAATTCATTCTGAAGGAGAAGTGTGCCATTGCATCAGGATTTGATAGAAGCCCCCTTTTATGTCAATGGATTTCATATTTTGTCAGCAGCGCGTTCTCGTTCGTACTTCGAACCTTCAGAAGGCAGGGGAAATAAATAATAGAAGAAAAAGCAGGATATTGACATCTGACAGTTGTATGATGTTGTGCTAGGCTGTATTTTTATTCCTTTGACTTTGACTTGTTTTCACTGACTGATCAAACCCACATTAATGGCTCTGCTTGTGCTACACAAATGAGACGACCGGAGGAGAACAAAGGCAAAATGATTGGAGGAGAATGGCACTGATGCACTGTTGTTCTGCAGGAAGATGATTGATACTCTAGTCTTGTCTTATCAGGCCCTAGAGAGAGATAGGCTCTACTAATGTTGCATTCGCTGCCAATCAGCCCCTTGTCTTGTTGTCTCCCAATGGTTACTCTGCCAACCAAGCTCTATCCAACAAATCTGCTACAGCTGCCTTAGATGCAAAATATAATATATATATTTTTTCTACTCTCGCTTTTGATTTAAGCAAACAAAAACAGAGCTAAGATAAGTACTCCCAAATGTCATATACGGGGGATGTTCGCAGGATATGAGCTTTTGATTAGATTTTCTCCCTTGTGGTTTTAAATACCAGCTATCTGTGTCTTTACTGTGTCTTTATTGATACCAAATCCCTGCACTGATCCCTCTAAATCACTCTCCACAAATGTCCTCGCTCCTAATCCTTTGGCCAGAGACAAAAGGACGGGCACGCCGTCCAACCAACCCAACCTCAGACCCAGATCACGACTGTGAGTCTGCTGCTTTCCCCAAAGTGCCGAGGGCAGCTTCTCCCTGGCTTGCCTCTCTGAGCGGTGGATAGCTCCCTGATCTAAAGTAGAACCATGTTTTTCCTCCAGCTCAGTGTTATTGTGGCAGTTATTATCTGAGAATGAGAAGAGCTGGATGGGCTGGATCAGGCTAAATTAGATACATACACAGTTCGAGAAAACACCAGATAGTATCATATGTCTAGTATTTATTTCAAAATTTCACCCCATAATTTTTTTCCTTCTTTCTTTTCTTCTCGTCTTTTATTATTTATTTTTCCGTCCTTAGGCTGGATGGATGGTCTTGTGAAATGAAGCGTTCGACATGAACTTTTGCCATATGCCTGTAGTGCTGCCAAAAATATTTAGAGCAGCTCTTTTCCTTCGCCAAGTATTCAGCCATCTGCTCAAGTCTTTAACCAGAGGCCCCTAGGACTTCATCAAGCCCTCACTGTGAAGTCAAATGGCTTTCTAACATCTCTCAAGTCAAAGCAATTGCACTGAGCTGATTTACTAGACTGGCCATATCAATCACATATGTATTTTATTATCCTCTAGATCATTGTCGTGGTTACGATATTTGTTCTATGATTTGGGCCAAGTCTTTCCTCAGAACTATTTTCATGCGTCGCTGAATAGGTGGCTCATTTTGTAATTTAACCAGGAAAAATGGAGGGTCGATGAAAATATCCCAAAAGCTTACACAGATAAGGTCATTTCTGTTTTACTACTGTGTGTTTGTTTGTGTGTAGGGATGAAGGTAAAGACGTCTGGATGGCTAAATCAGCTGCTGGAGTCAGACAGTATAAAGTGCCTCTTTACTAGCACTTATTTTCTCCAGTTATATGGGCCGCACAGCCTACTGGCATGGTAAGAGAGAGGCACAGTGCTTTTATAACCAGAACCTAGGGTCTGAGCATGAGCTGCCTGCACCAGCCATCACAGGAGAAGAGATGGCTTTTGTATGGAGAGGATGAACATCATTATGCAGTATGCAGGACACCATTATTAGCCCCATTACACACAATGACAGCCAGGCATTCATTCTCCCCTACCTGCTTTTTAAAACAACCAATAAATAATGAGAGGCTCCATCTTGCAGCGGAGAAAGAGGGAAAAGGTCATTAAATGGCTTAGCCGCCATTTGTCAAAATTATTTCATAATCTCGGTTCGCGAGGAGAAATTTTGCTTAGTTAATTGTAGATGGGACCACTGAACATAAATTCCCATTAGGAATCAATTTGTTACACTCCGCAGCCGGTGACCCCACCCCCTCCCTGGCTGGATGGTTGGCTCACTCTGTTGGGCTTGTTTTGACCAGCACGGCTGCTAGACCTACCGTAGCAGTTTATTAGCATGGAATCCAATAAGCTTCACATACACTGCTCTGTTGTTACTTGGTCATGCGTATATACTGTGAACATTTAAGGGAGGATTACATGCATACCATACAGTAAACTAATAGTTCCTTTATCAAATCATGTACAGTGCCTTCAGAAAGTATTCACACCTCGGTTACAGCCTGAATTTAAAATAAATTACATTTATATTTTTTGGTCACTGGCCTACACACAATACCCCATAATGTCAAAGTGGAATTTTGTTTTTAAATTTTTTATACATGTATTAGAAATGAAAATCTGAAATGTCTTGAGTCAATAAGTATTCAACCACTTTGTTATGACAAGCCTAAATAAGTTCAGGAGTAAAAATGTGCTTAACAAGTCACATAATAAGTTGCATGAATTTTTGAATGACTACCTCATCTCTGTGCCCCACACATATGTAACCGATGTGAAATGGCTAGCTAGTTAGCGGTGGTGCGCGCTAATAGCGTTTCAATCGGTGACGTCACTCGCTTTGAGACCTTGAAGTAGTGGTTCCCCTTGCTCTGCGAGGGCTGTGGCTTTTTGTGGAGCGTTGGGTAACGATGCTTCGTGGGTGTCAGTTGTCTATGTGTGCAGAGGTTCCCTGTTTCGAGCCTGGGTCGGGGTGAGGGGATGGACTAAAGTTAAACTGTTACATTGATGCTGTTGACCCGGATCACTGGTTGCTGCGGAAAAGGAGGAGGTCAAAAGGGGGGCGAGTATCCGGGTAGGGGCGAGGAGAGGGACGGAAGCTATACTGTTACACATACAATAATCTGTAAGGTCCCTCAGTCGAGCAGTGAATTTCAAACACAGATTCAACCACAAAGACCAGGGAGGTTTTCCAATGCCTCACAAAGAAGGGCACCTATTGGTATGGTGAGCATGGTGAAATTATTTTACTGAACAAAAATATAAACGCAACATGCAACAATTTCAAAGATTTTACAGAGTTCATATAATGAAATCAGTCAATTGAAATAAATGAATTAGGCCCTAATCTATCGATTTCACATGACTGGGAATACGGATATGAATCTGTTGGTCACATATACCTTGAAAAAAAGGTAGAGGCGTGGATCAGAAAACCAGTCAGTATCTGGTGTGACCCCCATTTGCTTCATGCAGCGCAACACATCTCCTTCACATTGAGATGATCAGGTTGTTGATTGTGGACTGTGGAATGTTGTTCCACTCCTCTTCAATGGCTGTGCGAAGTTGCTGGATATTGGCGGGAACTGGAACACGCTGTCATACATGTTGCTCCAGAGCATCCCAAACATGCTCAATGGTTGACATGTCTAGTGAGTATGCAGGCCATGAAAGAACTGGGACGTTTTCAGCTTCCAGGAATTCTGTACAGATTCTTGCGACATGGGGCCGTGGATTATCATGCTGAAACATGAGGTGATGGCGGCGGATGAATGGCATGACAATGAGCCTCAGGATCTCTTCATGGTATCTCTGTGCATTCATATTACCATTGATAAAATGCAATTGTGTTCGTTGTCTGTAGCTTATGCCTGCCCATACCATAACCCTACCGCCACCATGGGGCACTCTGTTCACAACTTTGACATCAGTAAACTGCTCCCCCACATGACGCCATACACATGGTCTGCGGTTGTGAGGCTTGTTGGATGTAATGCCTAATTCTCTAAAATGACATTGGAGGCGGTTTATGGTAGAGAAATTAACATTACATTCTCTGACAACAGCTCTGGTGGACATTTCTGCAGTCAGCATGCCAATCTGTGGCATTGTGTTGTGTGACAAAACGGCACATTTTTGAGTGGCCTTTTATTGTTCCAATCACAAGGTGCACCTATGTAATGATCATGCTGTTTAATCAGCTACTTGATATGCAACACCTGTCAGGTGGATGGATTGTCTTGGCAAAGGAGAAATGCTCACCAGTAGGGATGTAACCAAATTTGTGCACACTATTTGAGAGAAATAAACTGTCTGTGCGTATGGAACATTTCTGGGATGTGTAATTTTGCAGTATAACTTTAGAGCCTTGTTGCAACAAGGCTCTAAAGTTATACTGCAAAAAATGTGGCAAAGCAATTCACTTTTTGTGCCGAATGTGTTATGTTTGGGGCAAATGCAATACAACACATTACTGAGTAACACTCCAGATTTTCAAGCATGGTGCTGGCTCCCAGACACTGGGAGATTAATTCACCTTTGAGCAGGACAATAACCTAAAACACAAGGCTAAATCTACACTGGAGTTTCTTACCAAGAAGACAGTGAATGTTTCCCTGTGACTGAGTTACAGTTTTGACTTAAATCTACTTGAAAATCTATGGCAAGAGCTGAAAATGGTTGTCTAGCAATGATCAACAACCAATTTGACAGAGCTTGAAGAATTTTGAAAAGAATAATGGGCAAATGTTGCACAATCCAGGTGTGGAAAGCTCTTTGAGACATACAGCTGTAATCGCTGCCAAAGGGGCTTCTAACAAAGTATTGACTCGGGGGTATGAAAATGAGGTCTTTCTCTATAAAATGTTCACTTTGTCACTTTGTCATTATGGGCTATTGAATACATTTTTAATTAAGGCTGTAACACAACAAAAAGTGGAATAAGCAAAAGGGTAGGAATACTTTCTGAAGGCACTGTATGCCTCTCAAGATCCATGTTATGCCTTCATAAATGTCAATCCAATTTCCATAAACCAATGTGGTTTCTCCCTTCATAGTTTCACATTGCTCTGACTGTCTATAGATGTGTGATCTAGAGTTCACAGGGAAGGTCACCCTGGATAAATGCTCTGTGATTGGTAACTTACTTGTGGAACTGTGTAATGCCGTATAATTACCCATCAGCCTCTATCACAGTGACCTGTTTACCAACCAACTGACCGCAGGTCAGGAGTTACCTGTGATTTCTGGACCCTCCCTATCAGTCGTTGTGTTATCTAAAGGCCCCCTCACCTCACATGGGGCCTCATTTATAAATAATGCTTACATTTCACACTAAATATATGCGTCCACCATTTCTGAAAAGATTACGTATGTATAAAATATTGATTTATTAACTTGGCATACTCCATACATACACGTTTCCCGTTAAAAATCACACCTGTCGTAAAACTGTACGCATGTGAATGAGTATTATAATTCCACCTCCAAAACGCCCTCCATTCATTCACCTTTTAGGATGACAATATCAACATTTTTTTGCTGTATAATTTGGAACTATTGAAATTAGGCCACAGCAGTTTCTAAAAGAAAGAGCAAAGGCACATTTTATGAAATGTTTTTGGAGGTGGTGGCAGAATATTTAAATCTTTTGCAGTAACTTACACTGTATTTGGCAAAGGACAGTGACAGTTTCTGAAAACAATTGCTAACTGTTGTGGACCTGTCAGCAGAACGTTTAAATTCTACAATGCTTTGTATTGACTTGTGCACCATCCTAATTATGCTGGACTGCCAGCAAATTCTGAAAGTTGTCTCGCCTACTAAAAATAATTGGAATTACAGTAGGCTACAGTAGTTGCATGCATGCTTAACTGTAAAATATCAACTGTCTGTTCACTTGTTAAATTCAAATGTATTTTATAAATTGAGCTGCCTATGGGATCGCATATGCAACAGAAAAACATGAAATACATAGCCTATCTATTTACTAAATGTGTAATGCGGTGCATGCTGGTGGCAGGGAAGTCAGGCGCAGGAGAATGAACTTGGTAAAAAACGGAGCTGTTTCATAAACATTCAAAAATTTTTACCAAAGTATACAAATATAACATAATAGGGTGCAAAACCCGTTGCACACCAGAACAAATAACACACCTACATACAACAAACCATCTCTGACAAGGACATGAGGGACAACAGAGGGTTAAATACACACCTACATACAACAAACCATCTCTGACAAGGACATGAGGGGAAACAGAGGGTTAAATACACACCTACATACAACAAACCATCTCTGACAAGGACATGAGGGACAACAGAGGGTTAAATACACACCTACATACAACAAACCATCTCTGACAAGGACATGAGGGGAAACAGAGGGTTAAATACACACCTACATACAACAAACCATCTCTGACAAGGACATGAGGGGAAACAGAGGGTTAAATACACACCTACATACAACAAACCATCTCTGACAAGGACATGAGGGGAAACAGAGGGTTAAATACACACCTACATACAACAAACCATCTCTGACAAGGACATGAGGGGAAACAGAGGGTTAAATACACACCTACATACAACAAACCATCTCTGACAAGGATGTGTGGGGAACAGAGGGTTAAATACATGTAGTGAATGGGATTGGAACCAGGTGTGTAGGAAGACAAGACAAAACCAATGGAAAATTAAAAATAGATCAATGATGGCTAGAAGGTCAGTGACGTCGACCGCCGAACACCACCCGAACAAGGAGAGAGACTGGCGGAAGTCGTGACAAAATGAGAGATATGCATGGTAATTTGTTGTATGGCTACTTCAGGAATGCATCATGGCCAAAAAAGGTGAAATAGAAGATTCCAAAAACAAAACACAGATTTTCGCTCTTCTCACTAATGGCAAATAGCTGCATCTTGTTATTATGTTTTCCTTAAAAAAATATATATATTTTACAAATAAGCGTGTCATCATATTCCCCATTTGCAAAATACTTACTTACCTGCTTGCAATACCACACTTCAACCACTATAAAAATTTGCGTAATCACGGTCTGAAGTTTGCGTGTAGGTAAGCACATTCTCACGCCAAGATCAGTTTTAATAAATGCCAACTTTTGCTGGACAACTTATTTGGGATATATTTTATATGTACGCAACGTTTATAAATGAGGCCCCAGGCCGAAGCCCCTGTATAATACTGGCCCTGTTCTGTTCACCCCATATAGGGATAATGGAGGAGGCTGTAGTAGTAGCAGTCCTGTTTGTCAGACACTGCCTCTTCCCACCGGGGCCGGACAAGTGAAACCAATACCCAGTCCTATCGGCTGATATATGACACTAATACACAAGCTGCCTGACTCGGCCTGGGCTGGGACCCTAAACAGAAAGAAAAGAGTGATTGTTCCGAATTGAGACGGCATGGCATGGCTCTAGGATCTATGACTCACAGGTACCGCGCTGTCTGGCCCCCACAGACAACTCTAATTGCTTTACATCTGTACAAAGGTTTCTTGTAATCGGGCCTTCTGCCTCCATTTGTCTTGCTTTCAGTTTCCTAGTGAACGGCCTTAATTGGTCTTAGTGGAGCTTTTTCTTTCCAGTTAGCTCCCGGGTCTGAGCTAGGAGAAGCCTGGGGGGTGAAGAGGGGATGGTTGGAGAGGAAAGGAAGTCAATGCTTTCTTTTATCTTTAACACTTTAATTAATGTTCTCCTGACAGCGAGGGGGAGGTTTTCTTCCCATTGCTTCATATGCGGGATGGAGGGAGAGAGCTCCTGTGATACCGTGTGTAGAATCCAGACTTTAGATTGCTGCCTGGGAGAAACCTCCCTCACTGTGGTCTCTAGTGGCCAATTGACAGTTGCTAAGACGACACTGCTTCTTTTCCATTATTTCCAGTTAAAACGTAGAAGTATATGAACATTTGCCTGTGTGTGGGTCTGTGAGTGGGCGAGGGTGGTGGTGTATTGCTCTCTTTCAGAAAAAAATTGCTTTGCGAGAACTGAATGTTAACATGAGTGATAAGTAAAGTTTATCAGTATCCTATATCTTTTAATGAATGAATTCACTTTTAATGAATTCCTCATGGTGTATTTAATGTGAAGAAAGAGTTAATTTTATCTGAAGATATTAGTAGTGGAGGAGTACTAGTTTATTCCTACATCTGTCTTTGATTGGTGTTCAGGGCTTGGCAGTGGCGCTGTATCTGTACAAACAGAAGATGAGCCCATCATTTTGGGTTGACGTGTTTCCAGACCGTCTTTGTTTGCTCTGCAAGAGTATGTTTTCGTCAACACATTAGACAACGATACAGTATGTGTGCACATTGCTTTCCAAATAGCTTTTCCAAATTCATACCATGGAAGATAGTCTTTGTCAGTTGCTTAGAAAGCAGCACCAGTTACTGTCTGCCTTCCAAAAAAAGGAAAATTACCCCAGACTGTCAGTGTTTACTTCAGTAGAAGTGTAGCTGTGGTTCCTGGGTTGTAAGCTAGCCCAGTGACCCCACCCTCTGCCTCTTTATCCCTCTGCCCTGCTCACACTTGTCTTTGCACAGCGATAACATCTTAAGTACACTGCTCAATGAGCCACACTCCACATCTCTCATCTCAGATAGCACAGTAATTTCCTCTTTCTGAAACAACCCACAACCTCCTCTTAAACACAATAATATATACAGCCCGTCTGTGTGACCACAGAGTGGAGGAGTGTACTGCGCCAGCACCAGAGGTAGTAAAATCTGTCTTTACACAGCTAATCAGCTTCTCCTGCAAGCTGTGTTTGCTCATAAACGCTTATGTTTATGTTGAAACTACCTCGTTATAGGAATCCATAACTCATAAACCTGAGCCCCAGGAGCCCCTGTAATTTGCTAAAGGTGTAGTATCACAACAACTGATGTATAATGTGGCCTTGTTGATTGTAGAATGACTTCAGTATAGCCATGTTAACTTGTGAGCAGGGAGCCTTCTGAGGGTCGGTGGTATGGGATGTGGAGGGCTGTGCTCCCTCCCTGTGTTACCCATCCGCTGACTGACTGATGGAGCTATGCTGCCAGGGTTTAAATAGCAGCTCTAAGCGTCCAGCTGCTCCCCGCCATGCTCCACTTCTCCCCAGATGGCTCCGAGACGTTCCAGGAGCCCTCAGGAGGTTCCGGATGCTCATGAGGAAAGTGCTACGGAGTGGGTCTCAGAAGCTCCAGAGAGGACCCCCCTCCCCTCCACCCCCCGGGCCCCGGGCCCAAACCAGGGAAGGCCCGCCTAACTCGGTCCGGCCGCCTGCCTGCTTGTGCAGCTTCACTGGCCAACTCACCAATGGGGGACAGCAGATGGCTGTGGCCGGAGCGCAGGCCAGCAGGCTGAGGCTCCACACCCTGGAGGGGGCCTGGAGAGACAGAGCGAGTGCACATGCCACGCTTGGCATGGGATGCCACAGATAGCTCCCTGGAGTAGCCCTCCTCTCATTGGCCCGAAGCAGATGACCAGCAGAGACTGGGCCACCATTCTACTACTCCTCCTCAAAGATGGCATCGTGAAATTATTTTGTTGTTTTACCCCTACATGAACATCTTTGATAAGTGTGCTATTTCTCAACTTTAAAAGTTCATGCCAACCCTTGAGTGTTTGTATTAGGAGAACAAAACATATTCAAAGTCATTGAGATTTCCTAGAAAACAGTTGGTGTTAATATATTATGTGTGTCTGCTGTAGTGTAGTGCCTCAGGGCACTAGTCCCTGACCTTGTTCTATGTGTTAAAGTGATGGATGGGCCACTCCTGAGCAATCAACTTTACACTGCAGGACTTTGACAGGGCTTTTACTTTCTACTTTGGCATTACTCTAGCATACACACTAGCTTCATATACACACATACACAAACACTTACATACTCCCACTAAATACACACAGTTGTTGAAATCATACATATTTGACATTATGAAGTGGTTTGATGAGATAAACAAGTTGTCTGAGTGGAAAGAAGTTTGGAATGTTATGACCACATTTGTTAGATCTCTATGATGGGCTATGGTTGACAGCTGACAGAATGTTTCATTTCCCCTCATCCTGACCTTCTCATACCCTCTCTATATCTTTCTCTTTCTTTCTTTAATTCTCTCTCTCTCTCTCTCTCTCTCTTTCTTTCTCTTTCTTTCACTCTCTCTTTCTCTTTCTTTCCTTCTTTCTTTCACTCTCTCTCTCACTCTCTCGCTCTCTCTCTCACTCATTCAGTCTTCCTCTCCCACCATCTCTCTCACTTCCCCACTCCATCTCTCTCTCTGTATTATGTGTGGTTCTGGTCAGAGAGTGTGTCTGAGTGTGTGCATGTGTGTGCATTTCCATGTATGTGTGTGCCTGAGGGATGGATGGAGGCACCCCATTGCTCCCACCAGGTGGGGGGCCCCTGCTCCGCTGGCCCCCACTGTTATCTTTGCCTGACAGGAAACGTACATCATGCCGGGGCCCCTAATGCGAAACACATTCCACCACAACCTGATCTAAGCGGGGCTGCCCAGACAACAAAGTGGCCCTTAATGTTTTGACCTTATAATTGGAGGGTAATTATGGCTGACAAAACACTTGTTTCTCTCTCTCTCTCTCTCTCTCTCTCGCTCTCTCTCTCTCTCTCTCTCTCTTTCTCTCTCTCTCTCTCTCTCTGTCTCTCTCTGCTTCTCTAAGAGAGGCAAGACTGAGCTAGGTTAGATTGTCATAAAGTATGCAGCAAGATATCTGTGTGCTGAGTTGGCTATAAAGTCCACAATGAAGCTTAAGGGGGAGGTCAGTTTTTTAATTGGAGCACACACTCTCACACACAGACTAACAAACACACATGGGTAAGCGGTAGCCAGTGGCCTAGAATAACACCACAGAGCCACATGAGGGAGAAACATGATCTCTTGTGCTGACTGACCCTCTCCTACTGACAGGACTACTGACTCTCCAAAGACCACTTCAGCCCCCCAGATGCTGTGCTCTGACAGATTTACCCTGCTCTCTGTTGTTTCTGACAACACGCTGTAAAAGGAGGGAATTTAGTAGAGTTCCTAGTCCTCTGTGACCTGACACAGCTTTAAGAGGAGCTGGACTAGTAAATCGGTAAAGCCGTTTAGAGACGTTGGACTAACAAAACGAAGCAATTAACCACAGGAACTAAGCAGTTAACCCCAGATAACAACTGGACAGGGAAAATAAAATGTAATAGCCAGAAAAAGGCTCAGTTTTGGCACAAATTATATAGATATAGCCATGCATGTAGACTTTAACATTACATTAAAACATTATACAAACAAGACATTTCAGATATGCTACATTGAGACTAAGTTGGTAGGGGAAAAATGGGTAAAGGGATTGAGGTTTATTTACTACAGATCTATGAACACTTGGTTGCATTTCCATAGCGGCTACAGTAGCATGTTGTTCTGTTGAATAGGTTTTCCCCAGTTTGCTTGGCTAGCCTTTCGTCATGTGTGTTCGGTAGCTCAGGCTTTCATAGAACTGAAGTCGACCCCCAACTGTGACAATCAATATGAAAACAAGAGCCTTGGGGGCTGCACTCTCCCACTGTAGGGCCTGCGCCAGTTTAAAAGAGATGGACCCACCACAGCACAAACAATGGAAAACATCTGAGTTCAGAAAGGAAGGACTACTGGAAAACATATTTTGGGGCTCAAAATGAATTTCAATGAAAATAGAATGTAATAATACAGGGTTTGGCTGACAATATCATGAAAAATGTCTGGTGCACCGATGTGGCCGGAGGCCATGCTTTGTTATGATTCTGAACGGTCAGATAGCAAGCTACAATGACAAGAAGCTGCCATGTGGGGAATCGTAGGTGGCTTGTTTCAACTAGTTTTATATTTTTCTTGATACCATGTCTTGTTTTGAGGTGTTTTGATTTCATGTCAATGCTAATATGGCTATAATGCTCTAGCTAGCTAACAACAACAGTAATGATGTATTTAAGAGATACTCATTGTGTAATTATATTTATGTTTTCAATAAACATTTGGAGACTAAGTATAGTTATCAAGAATCTAAGCCAACCCCGTCTGTTTTGCCCCATATTTGCGCACACATCGGTTTTGTTGCTAAACAACTAGGGCTGACCCCATTTAGTTCACTGGTCAATTGTTTGGTCGATAGGCTGTTGGTCAACCGAGATTTCTTTAGTCGAGCAGTAGCAAAACATTTAATAAAAATGGTGATGTACAAGACACCTGTCTGATTCACGCCTGTCTGAGTGGACTATTCTATTGTGGAGGCCTATTCTATTGTGGCACAATCCATCAAGACATGTGCTACTGAAATTGTATATGATTATATTACGTAAGAACAATGGTGCAACACTAATACAAATAATGTTATTTTTTAACAAATCTGCTTTCTCCCGCATTGGATAACAGTCACTGTCCGCGGTTCTGAAACACATCAGTGTGCTGTTGAATTGGCATCTTTCCTAGACCATGTTGCTATGTACATAATAGAAAAGTTAACCAGCATATTGGTGTTGAGAACAATGCATAATTTTCTGGAATTTTCCAAGCTGTTTAAAGGCACAGTTAACTCAGTGTATGACCCACTGGAATTGTGATACATTGAATTATACGTTTGTCTGTAAACAATTGTTGGAACAATTACTTTTCATGCACAAAGTAGATGTCCTAACCGACTTGCCAAAACAAAAGTTTGTTAACAAGAAATTTGTGGAGTGGTTGAAAAACTACTTTTAATGACCCCAACCTAAGTGTATGTAACCTTCCGACTTCAACTGTATCTACAGAATAAGACAGATCCTGCTTCTGTTGCCTGTTTAAGTGTTTGTTGAATAGCCCACTGATTCCGCGAGCACCAAGCCTCACGTAACCACAACATGTCGGATAGACAATTTCACAAATTCTACAGTTTTTAATCTATGCTATGATGTAATTACGGGTTTATACTTATTTTTCCGTTAGACCAGCCTCTTCTGGCATGACTTATTTAGTGTTTTTTACACTGTTCCATGTTGTCAGAAACAAAATATTTGTAATAATAATAACCCTCCTTTTTCTTGATCTCCTTCTTATTGTTATTGTTACTATTTTTATTATGCTCATCATTGTAATAATAATTAATGCCATTATCATTAGTAGGCTTAGTATAGAAGCCTTGTATAACCCCCATCGAGCTGTAGGCCTAAGAGTTTAGTCTTAATACCGTAACTTACTTAGGTCTATATTTAATACTTATACAGGCTTCTGTATCAATCAATCATTCATTTGTTCATGTCATCACTGTCACGTTCTGACCATAGTTCTTCTGTGTTTTCCTTGTTTTAGTGTTGGTCAGGACGTGAGCTGGGTGGGCATTCAAATCAAAATCAAATGAAATTTATTTGTCACATACACATGGTTAGCAGATGTTAATGTGAGTGTATCGAAATGCTTGTGATTCTAGTTCCGACAATGCAGTTATAACCAACGAGTAATCTAGCTAACAATTCCAAAACTACTACCTTATACACACAAGTGTAAAGGGATAAAGAATATGTACATAAAGATATATGAATGAGTGATGGTACAGAACGGCATAGGCAAGATACAGTAGATGGTATCGAGTACAGTATATACATATGAGATGAGTAATGTAGGGTATGTAAACAAAGTAGCATAGTTTAAAGTGGCTAGTGATACATGTATTACATAAATATGCAGTAGATGATAGAGTACAGTATATACATATACATATGAGATGAATAATGTAGGGTATGTAAACATTATATTAAGTAGCATTGTTTAAAGTGGCTAGTGATATATTTTACATCAATTTCCATCAATTCCCATTATTAAAGTGGCTGGAGTTGAGTCAGTGTGTTGGCAGCAGCCACTCAATGTTAGTGGTGGCTGTTTAACAGTCTGATGGCCTTGAGGTAGAAGCTGTTTTTCAGTCTCTTGGTCCCAGCTTTGATGCACCTGTACTGACCTCGCCTTCTGGATGATAGCGGGGTGAACAGGCAGTGGCTCGGGTGGTAGTTGTCCTAATGATCTTTATGGCCTTCCTGTGACATCGGGTGGTGTAGGTGTCCTGGAGGGCAGGTCGTTTGCCCCCGGTGATGCGTTGTGCAGACCTCACAACCCTCTGGAGAGCCTTACGGTTGTGGGCGTAAGGTTGTGTGTCTGGTTTGTCTATTTCTATGTTTGGCCTGATATGGTTCTCAATCAGAGGCAGGTGTTAGTCATTGTCTCTGATTGGGAACCACATTTAGGTAGCCTGTTTTGTGTTGGGTTTTGTGGGTGGTTGTTTCCTGTCTTTGTGTTTTCTGCACCAGATAGGGCTGTTTCGGTTTTCACGTTTATTGAATGAACTATAAACACGCTGCGTTTTGGTCCGCCTCTCCCGCCTCTCCTTCCCAGGAAGACAGCCGTTACAATCACACAGCATGCATTCATCGATTTGAAAAATAAAATAACCAAGCGACCCTTTAATAATTAGCCTAAACAATAGGCTACATTTATTTTTTAATTGAACCTTTATTTAACTAGGCAAGTCAGTTAAGAACAAATTCTTATTTACAGTGACAGCCTAGGAACAGTGTGTTAACTGTCTTATTCAGGGGCAGAACCACAGATTTTTACCTTGTCAGCTCGGGGATTTGATCTAGCAAACATGGACACCGCGATAAACAATGTTGATGTTATGTGGTGGTCGCTGCAGCAGGGAGGAGTGCGAGACAACGGGTGCTAGTCACAGTCACTCGCTGTCATTTTTTTAGACATAGTGGAGCAAGTCTGAGCCCGGCCCGGCATAATCAAATCAATTGTGTGTCTTAATAATGTAATCAAATAGTGTGCTTAAAGCATCAGACAAGCTCAGTGCATATAGTTGATTTGATTAACACACATAGGATGTGTCTTTTTATGGAAAAATACACGTTTTAACATTTTGACCAATCAATTGGTTGAAAGAACAGAAGACTCAGGGTCAGCCCTATAAACAACCAACCCGTCTGTAAGATGAAGGAAGAAAAGTTGATTTCGTAAAATGTTCCACAACCCCAAGATTCTGCCATGATGATCTAATGGTACTGTACTGTTAATGTGGTTTGGGAGTTGAAGAAAATAACAGAAACATAGTTAAGAGTATTATAATCCTGACCCTTTATGAGCATGAACTCCACTTCTCCTAATTGGTCTTATCTAGGGCCAACTCTGTGATCCCCTCAGGGGTTCTCCTCTATTTGAAGTCTAATTGACCAAAGCTTCCAGCTGTTGTCCAGTATCAGCTTGATGACATGGGTTTGGCGTAGCATGGTAGGGCTCCAGCCTCTTAGCACGCCATTCACTGCCAACGGCCAAAGCCAGCCCTGTCAGCCCACTGTGGAAATTATATTAGGGATGTCCTCTCCAACTACCCATACCATTTTTCCTCTTCTCGTTTCTTGTTTTTCTCTGATCCTCTGGCTTTTTCTATTGCATTTCTCATTGCAGTAGGACCTGTGTTGTTGAGGAAGTTGTTTTCCCGCCATTACCTAATAAAAGGTAGCATGCTCTCTCATCTTTTTGAATCTCAATGTCAAGCAAACAAACTCCTCTCTCTCGCTCCTCAACCCTCCACAAGTGTGTCCAGGCCAGGGAGAGGTAGAGATGTCTGATGGACAGAGAGACTGGCTTGGCTGCTGGTCTATGAAGGGGCAGTTGATGTGGGAGTTGGGATGTCAGATGGTTGGGACGCGGCCCGTCGCTCCCTGCCCTCCAGCCGCCTGCTCCCATGCTCTTCCACTTAGCATGCTAATTAATCCCATCCTGAGGGCTGTGTCACTCACCCCGACCAGCCCAGTGCTATGCTACCTCCTTCCATCCCTCCCTCTGCCAGGGACGATCCCACTGGGCTCATCCCGCTTTAATTGAGCACGTTTTTCAGGAGCGCACGCCATCCCTGGCGCCCCGGGATTACATTAGAGCCCTGTAATTCACCCAGTTCGCCCGCCTGCCACCAGAGAGAAGAGCATGAGATGGTCGGGGAGACGGAGGAATGTATAAATAAACCAAACAAACAAACAAGCAGACACAAAAAGTGTGTTTATGAGCACCCCTGGGATGAGGAGGAGGTGAAGGCAGTAGATAATTAGCACAGGAAGGAAATCTGGAGTTGGGCGCGTTTGATCTCTCTGATGGAAGAGCAAATGTAATTTAGCATGCTGCAAGTAATTTGTTTTAACAGTTAGCGTGAGTTCCTTTTAATTTCATTTTGCCTTGCATCAGTCTTTCAAATTAAATATTTTTATTGTACAAAGAAAAGCCTGCCGGCTTGAAGTCTAGCGCAGCAGCGGCAGCTCGACAACAACTAATGTTTATTCATCTTTGCTTGTTTGCATGTGGCGTAGACACAATCCTGACAGAGGTACTGGATTGTGGCTTTTATTTGACTAGATCCTGCATAATAAGGCTACTCAGATGTGCAGCATGACAGCTACCTAATCACAATATGAGAATTACAAATTGGCATGTTTGTCACTGAAAGACTGATTGTTGTAAAGGCCAGTTTACATGGCTGCATCTGATTTGGTGTGTTTACAGTGCAGGATCCTTCAAAATAGGTTATTTTGTAAACAGAAAGTTCTATAGAAAATGTCCTGGATTTATACCTCTACTCTGCTGGAGCCTACTGTATGTGATTGTCTACATCTGCACCAACCAGCAAAATACACACTACCAAAGTACTACAGTTTATACTATACCTCTTTGCTGTAGTATAACAGTATAAACAATGGAATTATGATTCATTATTTATCCCCTCTTTATTTATTTACTTGAGGGATCTTCTTTTCTTCACACGATTTCTCCTAAACTTACTCTCCCTTTGATATTAGCACTCTAAATGGCGTGTTTCAAGTCATCACAGTAGGATGAAGGCTGCTCTGTTCCCCTTGGTGCTTCCCACGGAAGTTTATCTTGGCCTGTCAGGGAGATGTCTGCTAATTGCTGCTGCACTGCCGCCCATGGCATAGGAAAGCCTTCCCCCTGCATGGAGCCATGGAGCCAACCAGGCAACTGGGCTGCTGTGTGCGGAGGAGAGAGCCATAATGGGAGTCTTATCAGAAGCAGAGGCCTGTGCTAGCCTAGCACCTAGCACCATTGTTGCTGCTCTAAGCTGTCTTATCATGTGTGGTTGCAACGAACTGCATGGAGGCTGAACTCTCACTCTCATTGGCCAGAGACGTAGAAGATGAGAAAGATGGGAATATTGGGATTGATTGTTGGATGAGGCTCCTCGTCTGAGCATGTGCAGAAGAGTGACCATCTTGGATAAGCCTACACAGGAGGAGCTCACAGTCATTCGGCTTTCTAGTATTACTGAGGAATGTAGAATGTTCATATACTTAGAGTGGGGCAAAAAAAGTATTTAGTCAGCCACCAATTGCGCAAGTTCTCCCACTTAAAAAGATGAGAGAGGCCTGTAATTTGGAGTGTGACTGTTTGAGGTTGTGGACAGGTGTCTTTTATACTGATAACAAGTTCAAGCAGGTGCCATTAATACAGGTAACGAGTGGAGGACAGAGGAGCCTCTTAAAGAAGAAGTTACAGGTCTGTGAAAGCCAGAAATCTTGCTTGTTTGTAGGTGACCAAATACTTATTTTCCACCATAATTTGCAAATAAATAAATTAAAAATCCTACAATGTGATTTTCTGGATTTTTTTTCTCATTTTGTCTGTCATAGTTGAAGTGTGCCTATGATGAAAATTACAGGCCTCTCTCATCTTTTTAAGTGGGAGAACTTGCACAATTGGTGGCTGACTAAATACTTTTTTGCCCCACTGTACATCATAATAGTGTACAAAATATTAATATTAGGGATATGATATCATGTGTGTAACGGCATTCCTGATATGATATCATGTGTGTAACTGCCGTGCTGCCTCCTCATACCGGCGCCTCTCTGCTTTCGCTGCCTCCAGCTCTGCTTTGGGACGGCGATATTCCCCTGGCTGAGTCCAGGGTCCTTTGCCGTCCAGAATCTCCTCCCATGTCCAGGAGTCCTGTGTACTTTGCTGCTGCCTCTGCTGCTGCTGCCTGTTACCACGCTGTTTGGTCCTTTCTTGGTGGTGGGTGTTTCTGTAACGGCATTCCTCCTCCTCCTATGAGGAGGAGAAGCGAGAAGGATCGGAGGACCAATGCGCAGAGCGGTAAGTGTCCATAACGTTTATTTTAAGATATAAACTGAACACTATGAAAATACAAAACAATAAACGTGAACATCAACCAAAGCGAAACAGTACCGTGTCGCAACAAACACCCCGGACTCCGGCCGCAAAACCTGAACCTATAGGGGAGGGTCTGGGTGGGCGTCTGTCCGCGGTGGCGGCTTTGGCGCGGGACGTGGACCCCACTTCACCACAATTTTTCTCCACCTCATTGTCCGCCTCCATGGCATCTTATGAGCGGCGACCCTCGCCACCGACCTCGGACTGGGGACCCTAGAAATGGGTCCCGAATGGACGGGAGACTCCGGCAGCACCGGACAGGCGGGAGACTCCAGCAGCTCTGGAGTGAGGGGCGATTCTGGCATCGCCTGGCTGACTGACAGCACTGGCAGCTCCTGGCTGACTGATGGCTCTGGCGGCTCCTGGCTGACTGACGGCTCTGGCGGCTTCTGGCTGACTGGAGGCTCCTGGCTGACTGACGGCTCTGGCGGCTCCTGGCTGGCTGGCGGCTCTGGCGGCTCCTGGCTGGCTGACGGCTCTGACGGCTCCTGGCTGGCTGACGGCTCTGGCGGCTCCTGGCTGGCTGACGGCTCTGGCGGCTCCTGGCTGGCTGACGGCTCTGGCGGCTCCTGGCTGGCTGACGGCTCTGGCGGCTCTTGGCTGGCTGACGGCTCTGGCGGCTCCTGGCTGGCTGGCGGCTCTGGTGGCTCCTGGCGGCTCTGGCGGCTCAGGACAGACGAGAGACTCTGGCGGCTTAGGACAGACGGGAGACTCTGGCGGTTCAGGACAGATGGGAGACTCCGGCGGCTCAGGACAGATGGGAGACTCTGGCGGCTCAGGACAGACGGGAGACTGGCGGCTCAGGACCGACAGGAGACTCTGGCAGTGCTGGAGAGGAGGAAGCCTCTAGCCGCGCTGGACAGGCGGGAACACCTGTAGGCAGAAGACGGAGAGACAGCCTGGTGCGTGGAGGTGGCACCGGTTAGACCGGACCGTGAAGGCACACTGGAGGTCTGGAGAGCAGGGCTGGCACCATCCGCCCTGGCTGGCTCCTCACCCTAGCCCGGCAGATGCGGGAGCTGGGATGTAGCGCACCGGGCAAAGCACGCGTACTGGGGACACTGTGCGCTCCACCACTGGCACAGTCTTCACCAGACGACTAGCACGCACCTCAGGACGAGTATGGAGAGCTGACCCAGGTGACATCAAATCGCCGACAGGCTCCCTCGGGCGGATGTCGTGCCTCATGCACCAACACAGCACCTCCCTCATAACTCTCTCCTCCAATCTCCCAATTAACTAATTCACTGTCTCTGCTTCGCTCACCTCCAATACCGCCCTGACCGGCTCTGGTCCATCCTTGGCTCCTTACGGTATGCAGGGGGAGTTGGCTCAGGTCTGACTCC